>NW_026587216.1:38820338-38914145 GCF_907164565.1 Psammomys obesus | reverse complement strand
AAAGAAAGAAAGAAAGAAAGAAAGAAAGAAAGAAAGAAAGAAAGAAAAGAAAGAGCAATCTATAGGCTGGGTAGTGCCTATGACCACAGTGCTTAATGGAAACACATTAGAAGGAACACCAACAAAACCAGCTGGTTTTCTGTTGCTGTGAGAAACGCTGTTCTAGTTGTCTTTCTGTTGTTGTAATGAAACAAGACAACTTGTGGAATAAGGGGTTGACTTTGGCACATAGTTCCAGAGGGATGAAAAGACATCACGGAGGGGAGGCACGCGGCAAGAGCGAGGATGGCAGCGGGAGCAGGAGACTGAGAGTTCACATCTTCAACCATAAGCAGCAAGCAGAGAGCCAACAGGAAGCAGGGTGAGGCTACAGTCTCTCAACGCTGACCCGCCAGTGAGCCAGTGACGTACTTCTTCCAGCAGAACGGCACCTCTCAAACTCCTGCAAAGAGCACATCACCAACAGGGAACCACGTTTTTCAAATACCTGTGTCTATGGGAATCTCTCCCATTCAAACCACTACAAGCACAGGGACCAGAAAGAACTTGAGGGGGAAAGGGTTTATTTTATCTTGACAATTTTAGGTTCATCAGTGAGAGATGTCAAGGCAGGAGCTCAAGTAGGAACCTTAAGGTAAGAACTGAAGCAGAAACCGTGGAGGAACCCTGCTTACTGGCTTGCTTGCTTTCTGGCTTCTGCTCAGCTAGCTTTCTTATACAGGCCAGGACCACCTGCCTAGAGACAGCGCTGACCATAGTGATCTGCTCCCTCCTACATCATTAGTAATCAATAAAAAGGCCAACAGATATGCCACAGGCCAATTCGCTGGAGTCGGTACCTCAACTGCAGTTTCACGTTGCCCTCGTCTGTGCCAAGTTCACAATAGAAGCTAACCATTGTGCCCAGTAAGACACAGTGGAAGGGAGTGGGAGCGGCAAAGGAAGAACAAGGGTGGAGTAAGTCGAAAAGGTTGAGAAATAAGTATACCGTACTCACACAGACACAGAAGTTGGGAAGCAGCAAAAAGAAACCCATGAATTGATGGAGGAACAAGAGAAACAGAGACAGAGACAGACAGAGAAACAGAGAGATGGAGGGAGGGAAGGGAGGATGGAGAGATATTCCAGAGGTCTAATACCTCAGATAGTACTGAATCCTATAGGAACTACTTCTTTTTCCCCCTTTATGCAAAGACACAGAAAAAAAATGTTTAGCATATAAATTTAACACAGTAAGAGGTCAACAACCGTAAGTAAAAACAAAATAGAATAATCTTAATCACATTGTGTAAAGAATATTATTTAAAACCGTGAGTTGCTTATGTCTGAAGTATTCCAGAAATAAGCTTTTGGAGCACAGTTGATATTGGGGAAACTGAGATTTTGGTAATACAAAACATAAATAAGGGAGGCCATGACAGGGGCACCTGCAGTGGTCTGAGAAGCTGCTATGGGCTGCTTTTGCCTATCGGCACCTATTCTTTTTTCTGCAGGCAGCAGCTGCCTGCTGGCCCCAAGTTTCCCCATCCCCCTTCTGATTCCACCTTGCTTATTCAAAGAATGTGCAAAACTTGGCTCTGCAGCAGCATATACATCCGGACATCATACACACCTGGGCCTTAATAGCAGGTTCATAGGCATGTGCATAATGCAATCTGTGTCAGTGAAAGCCAGGGAAGTAGTTTCCAGAACTCCTACAGAAAGGGGTTCTTGCTGCAAGTAAAGTCACTGAGGAAATTACCTGTAAAGAAAGTTGGCCTTAAACTCAACCAGAGAAAATCAGAGATGAGGAGTAGAAAAGAAAGCATAAGTTACCAGTGTGAGGTCAGGGTTTAGACCCCTCCAGAACAGAAGGTATTAGGATAGGGCAGTGGCAGAGTGAGCTGGACCCAGCTTAGATTAGAGGGAATGACTATCATCATAACCAGCATATGCTATATAAATTTTTGACACTCCACCCCCAAAGAATGCCTCATTGGTTCCCCAAAAGAAAGGGAAATAGAATATATTGTTATAGAGAGACAGGGAGGAGACTAGAGTGGGAGAATTAAATGGAAAGGGGGATGGAAGAAAGTAAGAGACAGAATATGCAGAGGGACAACCAACACTAAGGGCAATTTGAGTGGCATGTAGAAACTTCTTAAAATACATTCATGTGTGAAAGGCACCTGAATATCATAGACTATGGTGAAGGCTATTGGTTGCTACCCACAAACTGATGGTAAGACTCTATCTATTGCTGAAGGCAACAACTAGATATCTCATCGAACACGGAGAAATCACGCTGGTGCCTGTCTAGAGACTGCACCCTTCATGCTCCCAGAGGAGAAAAGTAATCATCAACCCAGCTATAAGCCCTTCAGCCTATAGTGGTCACCTGCCTGCATGATATGTCAGGGCTATACTGGCCCAAGTGTTGTGGGAGTAACCGCCACCATAGGCTTGAATTTAAGGCCCACAGGGTGGAACCCATGCCTGAAACTGCTACAGTGGCCAAGAACCTGAAGCTGGACAGAACAGGGACCTAGAGGAAACCAAACGTTGTTGTGCTAAAGGAACACAGCAACAAAATGACTCCCAACGGCAGTTCGCTGTACCCATAGAACAGTGCCTCACTTGCCATCATCAGAGAAGCTTTTTCTTGAGGTAGATGAGAACCAACCAGAGACCCACAACTGGACAGTGTTCAGAGAGTGAGGACCTTGGAACACTCAGTCCTAAGTGGGAAGTCTTCATCAACTTCCCCACCTCTCAAGGTCTCATGGATCTAGACAAAGAGGAAGCAGAAAGAGTCTAAGAGCCAGAGGTGATGGATGACTCCAAGGAAACTTCCAGACACAACAGAACTCATGCACATGTGAACTCACAAGAGACCGTGACCACATGCACAGGGCCTGCACAGATTCAAGCCAGACAGGGCCCCAGGGCTGAGAGGTGGAAAGTGGGCACACGCTCTCACTCCTAACAAAGGAGCTGTCAGCAACTGATACGTGCTGATAAAGGGAAAATTAGTTTTCCTCAATGAAGTCTCAGTGGGTATGTAAACTACCCTAGATGGCCAGCGCAAAACCAACTCAATGGTGTTTCTGCAGACTTTCTGTCTCATTTTGATTTGCTTGTGCTTTTGTTCGGTTGTTTGGTTATGGTCGCATTTCTCTTTTGCTTGTATATTTTGCTTTCTGCATATTTCTTTTTGTTGTTTGTTTTTAATTTTGTTTGCTTGTCTTCTAAAAAGAAAGAGTTGGGAAGGTGGGGGAGGATCTGGGGGGAGTTGTGGGAGGGAAAATTATGATCAGAGAATATTGTATAAATGTTTTTTTTTTCAATTAAAAGCAAAAAGAAGAAAATGCCAGGTGATTCTAGTTTATGTGAAGGTGACAAAAACAAACCATCATAGCATCATCAGCACCACCATAATCATCATGATCATCACAGATCAGACTCTCAAGGCAAAGTCACAAGGTCTCAGGATCACCCTATACATGAGGAAGAAGACACATGGGGAGTTTCTCCAAAGTCTAATACATCTACTTTTCCCTCACAGCTAGGCAATTTGCTGCTTCTTTAGCCCAGAACTAGCGAGTGTGGTTGTTTCCAAGAAGGGACTTGTAGAGAAGCAAGTCTTTAAATGCAAGAGTCATTCTAGAAGGCACATGGAAACTGAGACCTCTCCAGAGAATACCAAACTTCCATCTCCAGCCTCTGTTTTCTAGAGGTGTTCAAGGCATAGCACTCAGATATCAATTGTAAGGTGAATCCATCTGGGAAGTGATATCCAACTGGACTGTCCTTCCCTCAGTGTGGCAGGGAAGCTACAGGAAATGTGCAGAAATAAACTCTGTGGGTTTTGATACTTTCAAGTGTGATCGCTTAGCAATGCAAAGATTTGGTGGTCCAGGAAAGTAGTGAAAGTCAATGATAAGACCAGCACATGTGCCATTTCTTATGACCATAGCAAACCTCATAAAACGAGCACTTTGCATAACCTTTCCTGAGGGGAAAGAACACAATTGCAATTTACATCATCATGACACAGGAAGAAAAGTGTCCTTGGGGCACTGATGACTCATATTAAGGGAGGGAACTGGATTCAGTTAGCACCTACTGTGTACGCTGACTCCAGACACGATGAAGATCTAAGGACCCAGAAATACAAAGGTCATGGCATGAGGTGATATGGTGGTAAATAGGAAGAATATGAAGTAGGAGTGAAAGCTTTTGAAAGTAAAATTCTATCAACCGGAGCAACATCTGCCATTTGGAAAAAAAATGAGAATGGCGACAGGGTGAGAAAAATGGGGGGGGGGGAGATGAATACAGCCAAGACTCATACATGCTCGATATATCAGAAATAATCTGCAGAAAGATCTGAGGTCCTGTAATCTATGTGTCCCGATCTCCCTCTTCCCACCTCCCCAAAGCAAGCTACTGCAACATTTCTGGATCTGAGACACACATATCTAAACGTTTATTTGTCTGGAGTTTATTTATTTGTTTGTTTATTTATTTATTTATTGAGGCAGGTTCTTGCTATGTGGCCTAGACTGCCTCCACCTCACAGGAAACTTCTGCCTCCACCTCACAGGAAACTTCTGCCTCAGCCTCCAGAGCATTAGGATTACAGGTGTGAGTTACTATGCTCTAATTTAAATCCCAATTCTCTCAACTGGTAGTTCTACGCTTTCTGGGGGAGGTTGAACTTTTCTACTCTCTTTGCCTCAGTTTCCCCAACTCTGTAATGAAGGCGACCAAACTGTATTTGTCTGGGAAACTTGGGAGACAGTCATGAGAGTCTAATGTGTGCAGTTGGTTCCCGAGGCTGCTGGCCCGTGCTCGCCCATCCTTCATCATTTATGCAGTGCCCGAGATAGCTACGTGCTTAGACTACTGAGAAGTGCTATTCTCCTCTGGGCACCCCAAGGCTGTATAGAATGCTTGGGGTGTCACTTTGATCTTGTATGTGTTTATAGTCAGCAGAAATTAATTTGCTACTAGGTTTGTTGGTTCCCGTAGGCTTCGGGGTCTCACTTAGCAAAGACCTTGAGCAAAAGAAGAAAGACACACTCGATGTCGGTAAGTGAATCTTAATGTTTACCAAAGTAGGCTCTGATTCAAATGGAGTAATCTGGGCTCAGCAGCTCCTTGGAAAGGCCTGCCTCAACGATCAGGGAGAGGCTTGCTTGACACTTTAAATTCTAGAAAAAGAAGTTGTGTGAATGGATTTTGCAAGGGATGATGAGAAATTCAGACCAGAAAAAGACTGTGTGGGACATCTCTACAACAAACTACAAGCTCACTGAGAAGTTTACTTGTCTTTAGAGTTTTCCATCTCTTAACGGATGGGTGGGCTTCCCCACACAGCCCTAATGGGGGGACTTATTCTTGCTCCAGAAGAATAATATAGCAACACCCTTTGATGATAAGAATATGGGAATATCACATCTATTTTCTGCTGAGAGCTCAATAACTATGATTTGGCATCGGGCAGCTTCACAGCATCATTAAATCATCTACTCGCCTCTCAGAAAGTAAACTGGTTCAGAAAGTCAGCTCTGGAAGGATTCAGACAAGATCAGGCACGTCCGCGGTAGTGTGGCCATAGTTCCACTAATATTCCACGTGCTCTCAAGCAGCCCCCCTTTTTGCCATTTTATCAGACATAATTAATTTTGTGGCTCAGGTACAGAAAGAGGTTTAAAGTGGTGTTTATAAAGTGAATTAGCCTCACCTTCATCTTATTTAGAGTTCTCCACTGTGAATACACTCGTAATGTAATGGAGAGGCAATTTATGAGAAAGCTCTCTAATGTCCTTGGTTCTGGAACCTCAAGAGGATTTATTACTTCACTTATATTCCTCCTCTGAGACAAGAAGACAGACCATATGGCTCCCAAATAGCAGTTTTACCAATTTTTATTTCTTTAATTTTTTTTTAAACTTTATCTTATAAGTATGGCTGTTTTGCGTCTATGTATCTCCTGGGATTGGAGTTACAGATGATTGTGAGCCACTATGTAGGTGCTGGGAACTGAACCCTGGTCCTCTGGAAGAGCAGCCAGTGCTCTTGGTTACTGAGCACCCCTCCAGGCACCCCTCCCCTGCCATTTCCTTTCATTTTTTTTCATGTTGAGCCTAGAGATGTGGCCCAGAGATACAGCCAGTGCTGAGCATGAATGAAGCCTGAATCCAACCCTTAGCATCAAAAGGAAGAACTGTTGTTTTAACATGCATTGGCGAGGCTCCACCATGAAGGTAAGCCTGAACAGGATGGGCTTGACTGAACGGCCATCAGTCACTGGTTCCTACACAGGGCTGGTGTGAACGGAGTTGTAAATGTCATCTGCCTCCAAGTACATGAAGATGCTTACAGCCCCACAACCTAGAACAAAGCCAGGAAAACCTGCCTTCATTTTCACTTCTACCCCTATCCTGCCTTTCAACCTGGAAAATTCCACACTCCTTGTGGCCTCCAACTTTCTATGGCTGCATCACCCTAAATGCGCCCAATCTCATCCTACTCGTATTTTAAACTATCCCTCTTTGCTTATATGGCTATGCTACAGTTCAGGTCTTTAATGTCGTCCAGGAGCCATGTGTTTAAAGGCTTGGTTTCCAGGGTCATACTATTGGAAGGGGGTGGAAGCTTTGAAAAGTGAAGCCAGTGAGATCTTTAGTTAAATGGTGTTCTCACCTTAACAAGCAAGGAAAGAAATAATACTCAAAGGCTGCTAAGTCTCCAATAAGAATGAACCTTCTGTGCCTTTGCGGAGGAAAAAGAAATCCATGCTGCTATATTTCTAGGCTGGAGTTTTCTTTCTGGTGCCTAGACCCAAAATCCCGAACCAAACAGTGTACTCTCTTCTTCCCCTTGATCGTCCCCTGTTCCCACTTGTCAAAAGCATTCGAGCTAGGATACTCCAGAGAGAGTCATTAACAGTATCTTAGCTTTCCCTTGTTTTCTCGACTCATATCCACTTTCTCACCCATGTAATCAGCACTCTCAGATCAATTTAGTCCCATCTGCTATGACAGCCAGGTCTTACATCTGACTCTGTTGACAATAACTGACTTTACTGGTTTTACCAGTTGGTTTTTGTCAACTTGACACAAACCTAGACATATCTGGAAAAAGGAATTCTTTTCTATCTTTCTTTCTTTCTTTTCTTTTCTTTTCTTTCTTTCTTTCTTTCTTTCTTTCTTTCTTTCTTTCTTTCTTTTTTATTTTGTGTTTTTGAGACAGGGTTTCTCTGTGTAATCTTGTGGAAATCTTAATTAAGAATTATGCCTCCATATGATTGGCCTGTGGACAAATCTTAGGGAATTTTCTCCCTTAATGCTTGATGCGGACAAACCCCACCCACTGTAGACAGTGCCATCGCTGGCATGTGGACCTGAAGTGTAGAAGAAAGCAGGCTAAACAAGCCATCAGGAGAAAGCTAGTAAGCAACACCCCTCCATGGCCTCTCCTTCAGTTTCTGCCTTGAATTCATACCCTGACTGCCTTCAAATATGGGCTGTAATGTGGAAGTATGAATGAAATTATCTCTTTCCTCCCCAAGTTGCTTTAGTGGTGATTTATCACAGCAGCAGAAACTTACTGAAGACACTGGTGTTGGACTTTTCACACTTAAAACCATTTTCCAAAATGTTCATTCTAAAACAGGAGTTTCACTTATTTCTTCCTCGCTTAAACATCTTCACTGGCTCTCTTAGGAGATAAGTATCTAGTCTAGTTTTGAATACCTCAAAACCCATTCAAGGTCTCCTCCTTCAATTTTGATTTGTCCTGCTAACTTTGGAGGACTACGGGTTTTCTGAATGGGCCGTCAAGTTTAGAACATTTTACCATCCACCTTGCACCCTCGCCACACACGCCATTCTCACCTGTTATTTTTCCTTAATGGGTTGTACTTAGCTAAGCTGATCATGGTGGTGAGTGCTTTCTATCTCAGCACTTAGGAGGCAGAGGCAGACATATCTCTGCACTCAAGTGTAGCCTGGTCTATATAAAGAGATCTTGTTTCAAAACAAAAATGCCCCAAAAGAGAGATGTGATACTAATATCATTCCTTGAGAAGTCTTTCACAGTTATCCCTGTCAGAATTAATATTTCCAGTCTCTGTTATCATAGAGTTTATTAAGATTTCTACTAACATGTATTACTTCATAGTTACTGTAATATGCTTCTCACACATAATTTTAGAGAGAGTTTTCCTTATTCATTTACCTATCCCTAAGTATGTTGTTGTTCAAAAACAATGTCTTGAACGTTGATGAACAGTAAGATCTTGTTGTAGCTGATACTCACCGACTGGTCTATCCCAATTATGTTGTAGAGCCCCAGTGTAGTGCTGTTAGGAAGTGGTGGGAAGAGGAAGGGCTCTTTGGGAAGTAATTAGGTCAATAAAGACCCAGCTCTTAGAAGAATTGATGATGCTCTCATGAGACCCTGGACATTTCTTGAGAAAGGGTTGTTATGGATGAGTATAACAACTCTTCAATTTCTGGTTTTCTCACTGTGTGATCACTTCCTCTTGCATGACTTTCTGTTTTGATGCCATCTGCCATGTTGTGAGGGAGCCAGGGTTTCTTCCTGATAGTCAGCTTCAAACTATATAGACTTCCGTCCATAAAATCTATAGTTTAAGTGAGCTACATAAACTTCTTTTCTTTGAAAGTTACCCAACTTCAGGTGCTTTGTTGTAGCAATGAAAAACTAACCAGAGGAGCAAAACCAAAAACAGACGAAAAGAGCTAACATGCCAGATTGTTTGCTCTTCCGGTCTCCATGAGGGCCAGGGCAAGACATAGCTCAGCTTTGACCTGTGTAGGAATGAGAAGAGATGGATAAAAGAAGTAGGGTCCATAGGACTATTTCTGTGGGACAGTGATAGATGTAGCAGGTTAGGGATCCAGGAGGACATATTCAGTAGTTCTGCTGACATGTCTCATGACGTCAGCCTTGGTGTGACCTGTGGGAGAGTACACATCTCAGGGCTCTTATTGGATGGACTCTGTGTTGTAAAGTGGAGAAACAATTTTTTTCTTGTTTTCTCACCCTTGTAAACACTCTCCAAGGCTCACGGTATCTTTTTAAAATATTTTATTATATTTATTTGCATGTATGTGTGTGTATGTGTGTTTTTGTGCACACGCCACTGCATGTGTGTGGTGGTCAGAGGGCAACTTGCAGGAATCAGCTCTTTTCTTTCCACCATGTAGATTCTGGGATTGAACACAGGTCATCAGGTTTAATGCAAGTGCCTTTAGCTGCTGAGCCAGTTCATTGGCCACATGGTATCATTTTTAATGAGTTTTTATTTTCCCTAAATCAACTACAGTAAGTCTCCACTGCTTGCAACTAAGAATATGTACAGATGGGGAAATTGGGGCAAGCAGTCGTTATAGGATACAGATCTCAACTATGAGAAAATATGGGCTTGGTTAACAGGTCTACTTGGGATTGGCCTGTTAATTTAATTAAAAAAAAATGAGGACATGGCTCTAATGGGTCTTATGGCATGCAAACAAAGTGGTAGGCTCCATGGATGAGCATTTAAGTGTGGAGTTAATGTTTCTCACGTGGACTACTTAAAGAAAGTTCAAATAGGTTTGTTACTGGGCTCAAAACGTAGTCATTACATTTGAGACTGTCAAACTTTTTTATTTCTTGCAGCCATAGTGCCCAGGTAGGCAAAGGCAGACTCAGAGTTGGATCCTGCACAATAATAAATTCAGTTTTACTACATCTCATAAGCAACATGTAGCATATTGATTAGGAGTCAAAGTCTACAAATTCAAACGGCAATTTGGAGGATCCAGTGGGTTTTGAGAGCCAGGATATTCTAGCTCCCCAAGTCTTCCCTGCACACCAAGGAAGCCCACCTAGCCTTCTCTGGCAAGCTATGGCTGTTTTGTGGAAGAGTCTTTGTTTAAGCAAACTTGGCATCATGCTTTAAACCTATAGCCCTCTTAGACCTCTAATTAGCTCTATAAGTAGGGTCAGGCCCCATAATGTTCTGAAGGTTCAAGGGCCAGAGGATTATTATGTGATTAATAACATTGTTGGTGGAATTGCCATTAACTGAGCTGGATGGGGTCTCTCTCCACTGAAATGAATCAACTTGGGCAAGGCACTTGTATAACAAGTCTTATCTCAAAGACGTTTTTCTCCATGTTAATAAATAGAAATCATTGAAAGAAGTTTGTTTTGTCTAACTGGGCACCATGTTGTTTCAGGACTATGTCTGTCTATGGAGCATTGATTCACTCCCTTTCCAAAAGACATCACCGCTGGATTATCACACTACTAATATCACTATGATGGGACTCCGTGAGCAAGAAATATTTGGTGCCATAGGTATCTTGGTAAGAGACAGACTACTTCTTCAGCCACAAAACCTTTACATTGGAGGAAGAGCAAGATGGTTAGGTATACATGGTACAGGTTTGGTCCCTTAATCATGGTGTTATGGAAGACGTAGATGCTTTAGGACACAGGCCTCATGGGAGGTCTTTAGAGCTCTGGCAGTGTGGCCATAAAGGGATTGTGGGATCCTGGTCTTCTCCTTTTCTTTTGTCAATGTTCAGGCTTTTGTCACTTTCCAGTGGCGTTCCTCTCAGCCACTTGTTGTTGCTGTGATATTCTCCTTTGCTGTAAGCCAGACATGGGCTGGACAAACATGAACTGAGACCTCCAGGATCCTTAGAACTGTGAGCCAAACTAAACCTCCACTTTTTATAAGCTCATTTATCTCAGGCATTTTTAAAAATAGTAACAGAAAGCTAATATCTAGGTTTTATTTTCCTAGGACTCTATATGTACCTTTGAGGGTATTATAAGTTTCCTGGGAGGACCATGGGGTCTGAAGGCACATGTCCTTAAAAGAAAAGAACTGGGGGCTAGAGAGCTGGCTAGCACTGGCTGCTCTTCCAGAGGAACCGGATTCAATTCCCAGCTCATGGCAGCTCACACCTGCCTATAAGTCCAGTTCCAGGAGATCTAATGCCCTCACACAGACACATGTAGACAAAAGGCCAATGCAGGTTAAAAAAGAAGAAGAAAAGAACTGTTACATATTTTGGCCCATCAGAAAGAACCTTTTATCATTTGGGAACAACTTATGCCAAATTTGTTAGTGTTGTCCTGTTATGTCCCAGGTGATGAGAAAGGCTTTGGGTGGGTTTCCATTAGTCTCTAACTAGTTTAGCTGACAGAAACTATTCTTCTACTTGAGTCTGACAAATGTGATTCAATGGAGCCTCAGGAGTGTGAGGCAGATGTAATTACCAGTTTTCACATGACACTATAGAAAAGCATAGAAACTGTGACTCGATGATGCAGACAATGGGTAGTTGCTTAGCCAAGTGGTAAGGAATTAGTAAAGAACAAGAGTTAATATTTGGTGACCATATTTGGGAAAGACTATGGATTGGCATCTGAGAACAGTGTCTTATCACCTAAAGTCTCTGATGGGGAAAAAGGTTCCTCTAAATTAGGTGGACGTGAAGCTCTATTCTCTCATCACTGTCTCCAGTGGCCTGGTACTTGTTCTGTACGTTTATAAAGTAAAGGACCTTGGAGAGAGGCAGGGAGGCTATGCACAGATCACAAACATGAACACATCCTTACCTGCCCGGGTCTCCACCTTTCTCACTGCAGTGACCAAGCCTGAAAGTCAACATGGCAGTGTGCCCAGTGGAAGCAGGCACACTTGTGGTAGCTGGCTGATGGCATCAGACCCTTCATAATCAAAGAAGTGGCAACTTGTTTTCCTAGAACACTCACTTTGGAGCAGCTGCATCCGTTTTCCTTCTTACCAAGCTTCTCTCTGACCTATGTGACCTTTATGGATGTTATTATTTATCAGGAAGGTGCCGCACTCACCTAAAATGGTTTCTGCCATTGAGGGAAAGAAGTCAGAGAATGGGCTGACTGTGAGAGCCACCAATCTTTTTGGATAGCCTGCCATGGCTAATGCTGACTGTCAGCTTTATAGGACCTAGGACCACCTAGGAGACAGGCCTCCGGGCTTTTCTGTGAAAGATGCTCTTAGACGGGGGCTAACTGAAGTGGGAAGATATAACCCTCTCCGAGGCAGCACCATCTCATGGGCTCAGCTCCAGCCTGAACAGACCATCACCCATCTACTTCCTGACTACAGAAACAACGTGATCCTGATGTTCCAGCCACCATGTCTTCCTGCCATGATGAACTGTGGTCACTTGGTCTGTAAACCAAAGCAAACACTTCTTCCCTTTAGTAACTTTTGCCAGGTGTTTCATCAGAGCGATGATACACGTGACTAAGGGACAGTTTACTCAGCTTCCTATAAGAACAACAAAACAACTGAGCGAAGACCCACATCTCACAAGAGTAAAAGCAGAGGGAAAAACACCCTTAATTTCAAGTTAACTCAAATGCCATTGCCAAGAATATTTTTTTTCCCTTAAAAAAAAAAAAAAAAAAGGTACATTCAACCTAATGATCAAGTGTATACAGAATCTGGCAATCAGAATTGTTGAGTTTTTTTTCCCATGAAGAGTGATGGTCAAGGGCAGGATATGACTTGGTGACAACTGGGAGCCATTTTCTTTTGTGACCTTGTAGGTGTAGGTTTTGTTTGGAGATCACAGTTCATAAGGAAGAACGTTTCCACCTGGCAAGGCAGAAACTTTTCCATTGCATCTGGGTGTTTCATGGTCCTCTTGCCCTTGGGAGAAGAGGCCAAAAAAAATAGGTTTATGGCTGGAGGTCAGTGGGTGGGTGGTATGGGTTTTCAGTGAAGCCACTGATCTTTTTGTGGAATTAGGGGAGGGAGATAGATTTTCTGTTTGGTAACAGGACAGAAAAATACATGAGGAGACTGGGAGACCTCATTGAGTTGCCCACACAGGTGCAATGTTCTTTAAACATGGAACTGGTGGATTTTTCTAAGTCTCCTCTTCTTGATTAAAATGTCAACTTAATTTGTGATCAAGAACTCTGACACCTAGGGCTACTAGGTCTATCATTATGAGGTGGAAATGGGTTAGCCGCCCATTTCTCTCCCTCATGGTGCTGGGAATTGAGCCCAGGGCCTTGGGCATGCTAGGCAAATGCTCAACCTCTAAGCCACAGCAGCCGTCTATAGGGAGTTCTAATCTGAGTGCTTGCTCTGCCACTTTCTAGCCAGCATTTCTCTAAAGTTACCTGGCAGTCCCAACCCCATTTTCTCATCTATAAAATAGGAATGGAAATAGCATTCACATCAAAGGGCTTTGATGGGATTAAATGAGATGATCTGTATGCAAGGCAAACAGGAAGGCTCAATGACAGTAGCTAACCTTGTTCTGAATCGATGTGAGTCTTGTGGGAGAACACTGTTATTATCTATTCTATATCAGCTTCTATCTTTTCCTTCCCAGGTCATCTTTTTCCTGGAGAGTTACTTTAGCTGGATCTTACCTGTACAAAGGGGAGAGGAGTAAGTTTTGTTCACTGCTGAAAGCGGGCACTGTGTGAGCCTTGTTCAACGCTTATGTCAATGAGCTGTGTGCGGGAGAGGGGTACACCCTGACTGTAATGGGAAAAGCTAGACTCCCTTTTCTCTGTTATTTTCCAGGGTTGGAGTGGCTCAGTGGGTAAAAGCACTTGTAGTGCAAGCAATTAAGACCTGAGTTTGAATCCTCAAAACATGTACAAAAGCCAGACATGTAGTGTCTATAATCTAGTGCTCTTATGAGGAGGTGGGAGGCAGGTATAGGGGAATTCCCAGAAGCAGACAGGCCAGTTAGCCTAGCATTCACAGAAAAACTGGCAAAGAGACCATATGAGAGTATGGCAGAAGAGAATATAAGGTAGAAGATGAGGATTGACATCTGAATTTATCCTCTGCCCTCCACACAGGCACCATGGCCTGTGCAAGCCCTAGTTCACACATGCAGACCCACAAACACATCTTATTTACTACTTATTTATTCCTTAAAAGGTTGGTTTTAAGGATCACACCTTCCAAATGAGCTACAAGTGGTAAATACTAGGAACTACTGTGAGGCAACAGGTGAGCGAAGCTATGGTGGCACATATTCTCCAGACACACAGCTCAGAAACTCCCCCGTTATTAGTGCCCTTTAAAAACCAGGATTTGAAATTGACTTTCATCCTGCATGGAAAAGACAGGACATAAGTGCTGCTTCTGTGGCATTAAACTGACAGCTTAAACTGGAGCACATTGCTGAGAGGTGGGTAGCTATTTAAGACATGATGTCACGGCAAGACGTCTCACGCTAACTCGGAGGAAGCCCTTCTGAATGTCATTCCTCTAACTAAATTTTAACACGCTGTGTTTAAAAGGCACGCAGAGTAGAAAGACCCAGCAAGAAGGAGATATTTGATCAGTTTTAGACATTTTAACTTTCAAACCCTCAATCCTTCAGTTATTCTCACAGGAGAACTGAAGAGATAGAGAGCAACCACTGCAAACATTCCACACTGTGGTGCTTTCAATGAGAATGGTTCCCATAGGCTGACATATTTGAATACTTTGTGCAAAGTTGGTGGAACTGTTTGGCAAGGCCTAGGAGGTGTGGCCTTGTTGGAGGAGGTGTTTCACTGGGTATGATGGGCTTTGAGGTTTCAAAAGCCCATGCCATTTCCAGTTTCTTTCACTGCCATGTGGTTGTATCTTAAGTTACAAGTTCTCAGCTACTGCTCCATGCTCCTCACCATGATGGTCATGGACTCTAACCTTCTGGAACTGTAAATCCTCTGAAAAGACTTCTTTCATAAGTTACCTTGGTGATGGTGTCTCATCACGGCGATAGACTAACATACATGTTTAAAAAAAAGTATAAATGTCTTCACAAAGACCCTGTATTATGCAGTACAACTTTCATAGAATTCTGGGGATAAATATTTACTAAAGCAAAACAACAAACAACACAACACAACACAACAACTAGCACAGCTTACAGAAAATAGATCATTTACCTTGAAAATAATCACAAGAAACCATTAGAACTGAGTTTGGTCAGGTGGCTGAGGGCCCAGCTTATTGGAGAGCAGCTTGGAAAGCCTCTTGTTTGAGCCTCTCCAGTGCAGAAACAAACAAACAAACAAACTAGGTTTTTAAAGTACCTTAATTCATAATAATGACAAAATCTATACAATGTCTGAATGACTAGGAACCCCAAAGTCTTCTGCTGGGAACACAAAATTTAATGAATATAGGTGTTTTTAAAAATGGGGACATATCCCAAGCTCTCAGATAAACAAATACATAATACTTTAAGTCAATAATTCAGGATTTCAATACAAGTGTAATCATGATTAGAAATCCAATTTTTTATGAGCCCCATATACAAGAATATATACTTAAATCTACCTTTAGAATAGAAAAAACTTATACTTAGAAAATAATGCATACAATAATTATAATATTATAATTATTATAATTATAATTAATAATTATAATAACAATAAATAGATATCTGAAATATTTATACTCACCTATTCATAGAAGAGCTTCATATATAATAATTGTGGCATTACAAACCAATAAAGGGTAGAATTCTTAGTAGGTGATAATAGGAAAATTGGCTCACTCCATGTGGAAAAGTAACACTTCATATTCCTATAACAGCATATATAAAATTGACATCAGAGAGATTTAAAATGCTTATGTGAAAGATAAAATAAAAATAATCTAGGATAGCATCATCTCTCTATCTGTATCTATCTATCTATCTATCTATCTATCTATCATCTATATCATCTATCTATATCTATCCATCTACCTATCCATCTATCTATCTATCTATCTATCTATCTATCTATCTATCTATCTATCTACATATCTCATCTATCTGTCTATATATCTTCTATTTACTTTGTGGTGCTGAGGATTAAACTCAGGGTCTTGTGTATACTGGACAAGCTCTCTCCCACTGAGTTACATCTCTAGCCATAGCCTCTCTGACAGAGCTCTAGAGACTGGCTTTTAACATAACATCAACTCATCAAGGAGAATTCATCCAGTCAAAAAATCGGCACGGGAGCTAACTAAGCAATTCAAAAATAAAGTAAAATAAAAATAAAAGGGCTAGCAACATGAAGAGAGTCATAAACTCACTGGTAATTAGAGACGTGAGAAATGAAACCCTGATTTTATATCTAGCAACATGAAAAGGACAAGCCGTGGCAAATGCTGGCTGGGAGGCAGACAGAGAACATCGACTTGGCTTATGGAAGTTAGGCTGCTTTAGCTTTTCTGAAGACCAGACAAGTCACCCCCTTTGCTACCATGTTAGTCATCTCAGTGACAGAATACACGAGACAGCAATCGCAAGGAGAGAAGGTTGCCTTGGCCTCAGAGTTTCTGAGGTTTCAGTCCAGCCTCCACCAGCACAGTTAATTTATGGGCAAAGGTAAGGTAAGGTGCCCTGAGGACACAGTAGAGTGAAACTGCTCCACTCAAGGCAGCCAGGAAGCAGGGCAGCAGGGCGGAGGGACAGAAAAAGCACATGCCCAGGGGCCCTGTTTTCTATAACAAGGTCCCAAGATATCCCACTCTTCGATTAAGTTAGGGCTCCAACTTGTGACCGAATCAGTCCTCGCTAGCATTGCCAGCTGAAGCGACACCTGAAACACACAAGCCTTTTTGGGGACTCACCGTTTTGTACCAATAAAACTATATGTACACATCAATGTCGTTCTTACAAATCCATCCCTTGGTACAAATTCTAAGCAATGTGCACAGAAGCTATGAAACAAGATGCTCTTTGCAACACTCATCACTAGTAATCAGCACTTGACGGCTAACATAGGTCAGTTATGGACTAGCCACGCATGGTGGCACACACACTCGAGGGGTACAAGCAGGGAGGTCGCCATGAGTTTGAGGCCGGCCTGGTCCATGTAGTGAGTTCCAGGCCAGCTGGGGCTGTATAGTGAGGCTGTCTCAAAATCAAACAACAAAACAAAGTCATGGTGATGCGATAGTTCTTGGGAAGTGAAGGCCTGAAGACCAGGAGTTCAAGGCCAGCTGAACCTTAATTATGTAAATAGTATTGTTACATACACCATTTTTTTAGTCTGTCTTATTTCTGTTTGCGTTTGTATATTTGAGGGTCTCATATAGCACCAGCTGGCCTCAAATATACAAACGCAAACAGAAATAAGACAGACTAAAAAAATGATGTATGTAACAATACTATTTACATAATTAAGGTGTGTGTATATATATAGAGAAAAAATAATACATACTTTGTTAAAAATGTGTGTGCATGCATGTGTGTGTGTGTGTGTGTGTGTGTGTGTGTGTGTGTTTGTAGCAAGCATATTAGGAACCATTATTGTGGGCCAAATAAGAGCTGTATTACTCAATCTGATAAAAAGGAGGAGAATAAAATAATGAAATAGGGGACGTACAGATAATAATGGACTTACTAAAAACACATTGGAAAAAAATCCCTTTATTATATAAAAAAGAATTCCACTAGGTCCACAAGACATATCTTTTGTATCCATTTAAATGGCGCATTTTGGAAATTTGTAGAAAACTGATGTGATAATTCTGTCCCCAAAGGGAGACAAGTTGCATGCCAGCACCCTTGGAGGTTGGCTTGCGGCTATGAGGGCCCCATCTCTAGATAATTCTTTGAGACATTTGGCGAGCACAGAATGCTCCAGCTCAGCCAGGGCATAATTAGTGTGATGTTTGTGAAGCTCCATCAAGCCCTACGCACAGACCCATTGCACAGATGTTTAAGCACCTTCAAGCTGTGTTTTCATATGTACAGCTAATAATTAATTTCTAGCTGTGTTTCTCTTTGAATAAAGCCAAAAGTAACCAGAAAAGTTATGCTTAGCTGAGAGGTTTTCCCATGTAAAAACACCATTTATTTTTAGTTTATTACAAATGGGGGGAGGGGCAGAAAATAATTAAAAGTATGTGCTTCCTTATAACATGCTGTCTCCACTAAGTGAACTTCTAACCTGACATAAATCCATTGCATACTGTAACCTGTTTCTCCTGATTATTAACCTTGAGTGTGGCAACCTATAAATCATGCTCGAAACAGCTGGCGCTCAGCAGCGCCCCAAAGGTGCGTGATTACGATCGTTTTATAGATATCTTGGTATGCAGACATGAAAAATTCATTGAAGAGGTTGGGATTGTAAGACTTATTGTAATGAATTTTCTCAAAAACATAGATCATGCTTAAAATAGGTGTCTGCTTATTATAATGCAGCCATTTGTATCCTCCTGAATTACCTTGCCCATAGCTCAGCCATTTTCTTAGAGTCAAACATGATGAGACCTAAACAGATTTACTGTCCTACACTTTGTGCTGCTTGAAAGTAGAAGTTGCCGACTCTCCTGCCCCCTTTTCCTGTTTTCAGAGTTAATAGCTACAGAATCCAAGGTTGCAGTTTTTATTTTGTTTTAAAGAAACCTGTTTGAAAGGCATTTCCCCATTTGCTTGGGGTTGTCAGCCATGAGCACGCAGAGAAACTCAAGAGCTATTACTTTCTTATAACTCACCAGCATGTCTCATTGCTCCCCACATTCATGCCTACTCATAGCAACTTCTTTTTTTTTTAAGGTTTATTTATTTATTTAATGTATATGAGTGCTCTATCTGCATGTACAGCTGCATGGCAGGAGAGGGCATCATGTAAGCCAGCATGTAGTTGCTGGGAATTGAACTCAGGACCTCTGGTAGAGTAGTCAGTGCTCTTGATTGCTGAGCCATCTGTCCACCCCGCCCCCTCCCCCTGTCCCAACATTCTTAAGAAAACTAACGCATGGGCTGAGCACACGGCACAGTTGGTAACGTTCTTGTCGACAAGCTGTAGGACCTGATTTTGATCCCCAAAATCCAGATGAAAAACCAGGGTATGCTGGTTGGTGCATGCCCGTGTAATCCCAGTGCTAGGGGGAGAGAGAGAGAGAGAGAGAGAGAGAGAGAGAGAGAGAGGATCTCCTGGGACTTATTGGCCATCCAGCCTAACCTAATTGTGAGCATCTGGCTAATGGAAGACCCCCATCTCAAAAAACAAAAAAATAAGGATGGTTCCTAAGGAATGACCACCACCAGTGGTTGACCTCTGACCTTCACAGCACACATACGTGCGCACGCACACTTTCGTACCCATGAACACACTCTCCACAAGCACCACCGAGGCCTGCACACAGCTGTGTCACCTGCAGTGCAGGCGGTGGCCTTCTCGACACGTCTGGGGAGGACAACGTCCCAGGTTTGAAGCGGTGTTTCAGGT
The DNA here is from genome assembly GCF_907164565.1 of Psammomys obesus. NCBI lineage: Eukaryota > Metazoa > Chordata > Mammalia > Rodentia > Muridae > Psammomys > Psammomys obesus. Next base: position 38,894,882 of record NW_026587216.1, on the reverse strand, counting down.
CCTTAATGATAGCCGAACGACCTCATGGACTGTGTTTGGTAAGTGCGGGTTCCCTACTCAATGCCTGCCATGTGAGGCCTAATAAAATGATCCCTGCCAGCTCCCTGAGATGGTCTGAGAGATCACCACCACCACCATCATCTCAACTTTCACCTAAGGTAAAAGTCCGGGTAGCTCGCCTGGCGCGCGCACAGCCTGCAGTTGCCTGCGTAGGATTCTGCCATCACAGCCCATCCAATACACTCGCCCTTTTCTTCATGTGTGGTTCCTTACTTCCCTTTTCCAAGGTGCTTGGCCAGACTTGTAACTGTAATAGGATTATGAATTCATAACAGTCACAGTTTGGCCGGCCAGGGCTGACCTAGCAAAGCCCTCTAGAGTGGGTGGCTTCAACAACTAACATTTGTGTCTCCACTGTGCCAGAGGCTGGAAGTCCCTCACCAAAGGGACAGCAAGGTTCATGAGCAGATGATTGTCTTCTCTCTGCCTTCTCATGCCATCTTCCATCTGTGAGTCTATGTCCTAATCGCTCCTTCTGAAACCTGACTCAGGTTGGATTGGTGCACTAACCAATTAGACCTGACTTTATTGACTTTCATCATCTCTTTAGAAACCTCACCTTTGAGTGTAGTCATACTCAGAGATACTGAGAGTTACAATGGAAGGCAAAACTCAGCCCACAACAGGCAGCTGGGGTTGTTAAGGTTAGCAGCAAACACCCTGGCCAGCTGACCTTTTTAAACAGTTTTGGAGTTCAACATGGTGGCACACTCCTGTTATCCTAGCGTGTGGCAGGCTAAGGCAGGAGGATGGGGAAGTCAAAGCCAGGCTGGCGTACACATGTGTGGAGAGCCTGTCTCAAAATAATAAATGACTGAAATAAAATAACCGAGTTTGGGGAATCCAAGTCAGCGCGTGGTGCAGATGTCTGGGCACACACTACACTCATTGTCCCCCCTGGAGTCCATAACTCTCTCAACATGCTCCCTCCACCCACAGCACCCACAGGTGCTTTTGCCTGGCCGGGAGGAGGGCTGGCATTCAGGGCCAAACAGCAAGGCAGCAAACAGTATTAGAATTAAAAAAGAAGGCAGAAACTGAGAGTGCCCAAACAGCAGGTGGTTAGTACGGTAAAACGTTTTCCTCTTCACCTTGGCTCCCCACACCAGGAAGGCTAAGTAAGGGCAGCTCCCTGGAGCCTATTTTGTTTTGTTTTGGTTCGATTTTCATACTGAAAGGCGAGTAGGAACAGGAGCTCTGCCCTGAGCATGCCAGGGCGGAGGGAGTGGTGACGTGGGTGCTAGTTGCCATCTGGCAGGAACAGGCACACCTTGGGCATCTGGGAACCTGTGTTAGCTTGGCAGGCGACCATGCAGGTCCTGTTGCAGCTGCCAGAAGGCAGGCCAGTAAGAAAGGTCTTGTTTGTGTCTCACAGTTTTGAGTGAGTTCTGAGGGAAGAGGCTTATCAGGTTGCCCGAATTTCTTTCTAGTCTCAGCGAATGAGAAAAACCGTTCATTGCACCGAAAACAAGCACATACTCACAAAGCACTGGACAGACACAATGGGGACAGAGTTCCCTGTGGTACTGTCACCATGCAGGACAGTAGGCACAATAGTGGACATTGTGTGTGCTGTGTGTCTGTGTTCCAAGCAGATCGAAGCATGACCTCATTCAGTGTTTGCAGCAGACTGGCATGCAGGGTGCTTCTGCCAGCCCCTCCCCCCGTGGGGCGGGAGACAGGAGGTATGCTCACCGCTCAGTGACAGAATAGAGCATGGAGTCCATTGCACAGGAGACGCATCTGGGGAGAACACAGCTTGGCATGGTTTGACTTCTTCCGGGACCGATTGTGAATGCCGTTTTCCATTTGTGCAGTCATCTTGAAAGCAACCTCCACTATCTCTAAGCCCCTTCACCAGCCTACTTTATTAATAATTATTATAATTTATATGGTAAATTATAATTTACAAATAAATATAAATATATTTATTTATTCAAATATATTTATAAATCATGATTTCTATAATACTAATAAATAATTTTGACACAGGATCTCTCTATGTAGAATAGGCTTACCTGGAATTCATGGTCCTCTTGTCTTAGCCTCTTAGGAGCTGGGATTACAAGCACAGGGCTGCATGCCTGTCTCATCTTACTCTTTTATTGTTGCTCTCAGGGAGAGGCCACAGGCACTTTGAGGACCAGATAAACGTAGGAACCCTTTTGTCATACATGCAGAAACACACAATTGTACCTCTAAGACCAAGAAATTTGGAGGCTCTTGCTTTAAATTTAGGGTAGAACGCCTGGTATTCTGTGGAATGTTTCAAAGTTCAAGATGTCAATCGTTGCATGGTCATATATCAGCACAGAGCTGTATGAAACCCTCTTCCTTGTAATAAAGTAGACAAGATGGTGGTAGAAAAGGAGTGTGACAGAGGGAGGAAGCATCTATTTTGCGAAGTTTTAGCCCCCTTTTAATGTTTTGCATGGGTGGTACTGAGGATAGTGTCCAGGCCCTCACATACTCTGCCACAAAGCCACATTGTTGGCCTACTTTACGAAGTTTGCAAACATTCCTACTTAATTATAAACATGCATGAGACCCCAGCTAGCTAGCCCTCTCCCTTGCGTGGGATGACAGAAGTCTCTAGTTCCGTCTTGAACCCTCCTCCAGGCTCAAAGCTGACTTGCCATGGCAGCAGAGCGCCTGCCTTTCAGGACGGGTACCAGCTTTTTTTCTTTGGAATGAGTCTTACAGGTTCAAACACCACGGTCCCATCCCCCAGCGTTTCTCACACTTTCTCCTGTGCCTCTTTGGAACTCATCATCAGATAATGGTGGCTTTAAAAGTTACCATTTAGTCAGTGCCAGTTCAGACACGTGACTTTGAGTGTCCTGTGTCTAATCCACATCCTACAGCTCGAGGGAGGTAGGAACATAATTTATTTGCTTTTCCCCAGGGAACAAATGAAAAAGGGCTCTGTGATGGGCCAAGTTCCTGTTCCCACTGTGTGTGGTAGGAGGGCCTTGATTATACTAGAAAGACAGTATCTGTGGTTTAGAGTTTTAGAACCAGCCTGTGAGATCCAATCAAGGCCACCCTTGTTAAGTTGAATCTTAGAATTATTTTTTCTCTTGAAAACAGTGAGTACCTAGCCTGCTTCAAAGCTGCAAGTCTCAGTTGGGATAGTATATGCACACATCCTCTCAAACCTCTACTGCAGGCAGGCAAGGTTACAAAGCTAACCAGCTCAGTGACAGCCTGCATGACTAAGCCACACTCTTTTTCTTAACCCTTACTCCCCTTTAGTTGCATGTTAAATATTTGGCAATCAACCACTGCAAAAGGCTAAGAATGCAGCTTAGAACAGTTTATCTGGGATGACAATTTTGAAAAAAGTGTCCTCACTAAACAATAAAAGTCTTCATAATATTTATTCTTAGAGAGTCTTAATATATGAAGGCCCAAAGCAAAACTAGACATCTAAAAGGACTGCATTTAATTCACCGGTTTTCTAGAAGTGGCCAGTGGTGCCATTCTTGGACCATAGCTGACACTTTATAGTTAGCATAAGACCATGGTAAAGGAAGGTAGGTTGATGTGTGAGTCACTTAACTGAAGTTTTTAACGTTAGTGGTGGTTGTTTGGTTCTAATTTAGGAGCCTTGATGGGCTCTCCTTAAAGGAATCCTGATGTTGTCAGATGAGGTCAGATCACACACAGAAAGCCAGGACAAATGATGAAGCCACAGGTCTCTCCTCAGATTTCCGGGCTCAGGAACTTCTTAAGAATTCAATACATTTAGCTCTAACAACCAAGGAGCTAGGGTCATTCGTGTCTATAACAGCTATTCCGTAACATTGTGTTTGCCTAACCTTTGAGGTCTGGGGGGTTTCGGTGACTCCCTGAGTGCAGGGAGAGATGCTTTTGGCACGGTATCGTTGGTAGATAAATGTGTCACATTCGTGAGCATTATAATGTATAAAGATGTATCCAGCGTCCCGTAGCTTTATCAGTGTCTAGGTGCTCTTATGCTATACAACCTGGGTGTACCAAGCTAGCCAGCAGAATTGCAAATGGCTTCGTGAAACTTCCAGGTACACTACTGTGGTATGAAATCACTTTCTCCCCCAACCACTCATCTTGGTAACTGGGGCACAGAAGAGTGGAGGAGGGGGAAGAAAAGGCGGAGGGGGAGCTTTGGCCAAGGGTGCAGTCGAGCTCGAAATGTGAGGAGAAAGCAGTAGTCATCAAGGTCAGTTTTCTTCCTCCCACGCCATGCTTCCTCAGTCCCTTTGGGAAGCCACTGTTGGCTCGTCTGTTGTAAGTCACATGAGAAAAGACTTGAAGCTAGGCATGGTGGAACACACCTGTGATCCCAGCGCTCAAGAGCCAGAGGCAGAACTGGAAATACATGGTGAGACTCTGTCTCAAAAAACAGAACAACAAAACCTAAAAGGAAAACAGAAGACCTGGAAGGAACATACAACATAAACGTAAATTATTCTTTCCCACGACTCAGGTTTTGGGGTCATCATCCCCAGTGAAGGCTTTAAATAAATAATTAAAAAAAAATCACACTTATATAGCATGCACGTGTATGCTGGCCATGTGCAGAGATCAGAGGATAACTTCGAAGAATTGGTTCTCTCCTACCCTCCGGTCCTAAGGATTGAATTCCAGTTGCTAGGCTTAGCAGCAGCTTTACCCACTGAACCATCCCAAAAGCCTTAGCAAGATGTTAATAGGAAAACTGACAATGATACACCGCTTAAGGAAGTGTTTTGGTTGAAATGTAAAAGACAGTCCTCAGCTTTAAATGTATTCCTCCTCCTTTGGCTGTGCGTACCTTCAGGGAACTACAGATGTGCAAACCATAATGAGAGCTACAACTGCCCAGAAAAAGCCGGATGCTCCCATAGGAAGACACACTGTTCTGGTGGGTTAATTTTGTCATATAGGGTCCTTTGCTTAAGGGCAGAGAGTCCAAGCCAACCACTTTGTCACTGTTATGACAATGTTCCTCTCTGTTTGGTGGCTCCGAACATACTAGCTCTGTACAGAAGAGGACAACATTGTCTAAGCCTTTAGTTTTTGGAGAGTGAAGGGCAAATGAAGATTTTTAAGAATGGTTTTATAGGACCTCTTGGGTTACTGTGAGCTGATACAGTAGCCCTTCAGAAAGATGGAGCAGAAACCGGGGCCGATGAAGTCCACGGCAAGAGGCAATGGCTGCCCTCATTTTCCAGACCTCTCCTAGTAAGATGGAAAGGTCCATGGAGTTGCCTTCGAGTGCTCCAACCCTAGTAGAGGAAACTGCAAATGGGCAAACCATAACAAGAGCCACAACTGCCTAGAAAAAGTCATATGGGAGACAAAGAAAGACATGCCATTCTGTTGGGATAATTTTCTGTCCTAACCATGTTCCAGGCTTCCCTGAACGGGATTGCTGTGTCAAAAGGTAAAAGGGCAATATTAACTGTCCAGGGATCCTAGAGAGTGTGAGCAGAGGTGTGTGTGTAAAAAGCCAAACAAGACTTTCCTTAAGTAAAACTCAACCCTCAGATCACAATAATAAAAAAAAGCGGACGAGATAGCCTGCACCTGTGATCCCAGTTCTCCTCAGATGAGATAAGAAGTGGAAACAGGAAAGCTCGTCTACTCAGGGGTACCCAGCCCAAATCAAGCACTGTAGCAGCGCAAACAGGAGAGATTCTAACTCCACAAAGAGAACCAACCCTTGAAGGCTGTTCTTGAAACTCCGGAAGCACTGTGGCACGCACACACACAAATACACTTTAAACATTTAGACTGCCAGTTGCACAGATTATATCATAAACAGCAGGAATAGTAAATGCACTTGTAACTGAACACACACACACACACATGCAGACACGCATATATATATATGACTTTGTTAGCCTTCATTACTCCATTTTTGTCCTGTAGCAGCATATGACTCTAGAAACTTTATGGTCTTCAGATGGCACCATCAGTGATTTATAAAAAGTTTGACACCACAGGTTAAATTACTGTTAATGGTAGATTTCTAGTCAAGACTGACAGTCAAGATAGCCACTGATCCTATGAGAGGAGTTTACATTTTGCTCTGGTCACAGTTGCTCACCACTTGGCAAATGATCCCATCTCTCACGCACAGGGGTGGTAGCAGCAACGCGGCTGGGGTGCGGTGTGTATTAGTACACAGTAACAAACAAAAAATGAAACGCACAAAGCAGGGTTTCCGAGACATGTTGAGTGGAGTTTTGTGCCGTTCTCAGAGGCATGTGCCTACCCAAAGCCACTAAACTTCGGAGCCTGCTTTGTTTTCAGCTGCCCAGCCCATGTCTAATTGGAAGTTTAGAGTGGACAACTGACAGTTTTGAGCGGCACAGTGTAGGAAGCCAGCACATCAGCAGCCTCCCATCAGGCTTCTCTCCCCAGAAATTAAGCTTTCAGATCAAAATGTGGAGGCGGTGAAAGGGCCGCGGAGGACGTCACCTAGAATGAGGCCTACATGAGTTTTCCAATAGGCGCTTCTGTTTTACACACTAGAAGTCTTATTAAGCTTGTGCTCTGCTGCAACTCCAGATCCACCATGATAGATTTCTCCCTGAGCCAGGAAGGCCATGGGAAACATTGCTTTCAGAGGCACTGCAGGGAGCCTGCGCTGGACTTCTGCGCGTGCCTTCAAGCGCAGGCGAGGAACACTCTCTTTCACTCCAGTGATGGAGGTTTCGGTCTGCTTAGGAGCCAGACAGATCATGAATCACTCAAAACAGAAAGTTGTGAGAAGTGAGACTATCTGCAGTTGTTACTGCCCTGGCTCTATTTCATTTAAACTATACTGTAAAAATGATTAAGGAGATCAACTTAAAATTCAGCTCTTGTAGTAAGATCCAAAGCCAGATCAAGAGATCCTTTAGGAGAGTTGGGACTACATTTACCCAATTCAACTTAATAATTCAACGACCATCTTCAGCATCACAGAAAATTCCCAAGTTAGGTGATCCACCTACTAAAACGCAGAATAATGAATGCATCATGCTGAAGGCGTGTAGGTTAGACTAAATTCCAGAGTTAATTCTCAATCAGGTTTAGTATGCCTATAAAATACATAAAGCTCATTATTTAAGAGTCATACAGAATGGCTGAGATCTCTCCTAACTCCCAAGTGCTTCTTAGGAGCATTCTGCTTTTTAATTTAAGGTCACTGAGCCTAGAGGCGCTCACTACATAAACACAATCTCTCTAAAGCGCCACGGTCTCCGCTTCCTTCTGTCCTCCTAAGAACTGGATTCTAAAGATGGCTCAAAAATGAATTTTCAGTGTGAAGAAAAAGTATTTTCCAAATACTTCATTCCCAGTATCTTTTTATTTTTTTTTTTAAACCACTAATCGTGGCATTACAAATACAAAACTAAAGAAAGGGGTTGGGGATTTAGCTCAGTGCTGAAAGACCCTGGGATCAGTCTTCAGCTCCAGGGAAGTGTGTGTGTGTGTGGGGGGGGGTGTAAAAATAATCAACCTGAAACGTGGTGAACATTCTTTATCTATTGGTTTTACCTCTGGGTATACTTCAAGTGGTAATTGAAGACTTAATTGAAATTATTCAATGAGCAACGTGCTTAAACAGGAGGCTTTACCTCTAAAATAGTTCCCAAGCCTGCTGCTGAGACCCAGGGCTGCTAGATCTGTCTCCCAGCTGGAATCCCTCACTCCCTTTTGCAAGCCCTGATTTGTGCTACTGCCATACTGTTCTTTTAAAGGCATGAACCTTGCTTTCTTGGATGGAGCCTTCCAATGGCTTTCTTTAGTGCTTAGAATGGAACCCAATCAGACCATCCAGACCCTCTCTTCTAGGCAGGCAGGCTGTACTCCTTCCCACTGAGCAGTCCAAAATTCAAGGTCTTTGCCTTGGTTATTCCTTTTGCTTGGAGTATCCGGCAGCCAAGTCTGCCTACAGCTTCTCATAGGTCAAATGGGTTCGGCTGGGCCCTCTTGAGACCTTCATCTTCAGCAACCTATCACTTCACTTTAATAAGCCTTCCTTGCTCTGCTAAAACTTAAATCCACCAGTCTTTTCCTAAGAAGAAGGCAAGCACAAGAGCAAGTGGTAGTTTTTTGTTCTTGTTTCTCTAATTCCAGCACCAGTGAAGGCTTTCTTGTGAGTCTTGACCTCATGAGCACAGTGTACGGGCCTGGGCTTAGCGAGCAGGCCACGCTTGGTTCCAGCACCAGGCTACACCAGGGACAAGTTCATCTTTTCAGACTTGGCTTCTTCACACAGTACAACTACTTGTGGGTCAACATAAACTCAAACACACTAACTGGGACTCAAGTTTACTTAGAGTTTAGAGTTTCCAGGTCTGATTTCCCTGCAGTGGGGCTCACACCTATGACCCCAGCAACTGGGAGGCTGAGGCAGGAAGAGCGAGTGCTTGGACAGCCTAGGCTGCATAAAAAGACCTTGCCAAAAAATAAAAATAAAAATAAAAAAATAAATAACCCAAAACTTAAAACAAAAAACAAAAAACGTTTTTCTTCAGTCTTAGCCTCAACTATAGTATACCCAGTACACCCGGATCTTTAGATCTCCCTGCATATTTTTTCTTTCGAAAGTCAATGCAGTGCATCAGCAGGGCATGGTGAGCTTAGTATGAGCCAGTCATTAACATCACCTTTTCTAAGCTTTCCTCACCCATCAAGCAGCCTGGCAGCAACAGCACTGGTAGCTTGGTGCTTCATTTACACCACAGGAAACACTGGAAATCTTGATGTTGTATCAAGATTTTGTTCCATTGAAAGAAAAAAAGATGTAATTTTCAATGTAAAAATTTGAATGACTTCAAGGAATACCAAATGGGCGCTGACTTCTAAGTTCCGAGTTCTTACCGCCTCCAAGCTTCAGATGCCTCTGCTTTTAAGATCATCACTATCAACATCCGAGGTGCACAGACAAGAGTCATGCTCACCTCTCTATTTACTGAAGTTCACAAGAAACTTTCCAATAAAGAATTTTAGGAATAGACCCTTTTAGAATGCATTTTATTAAACCAGATCTCCCTACTAAAGTCTTTCAGTTGAATATTTAAGGTCCCTCTGTTCTATGCAGGGCTAGTTTTATTTCCATGTTCGGAGGATTCCATTTCAGAAGGCATTCCAAGGCACTTGCTTGCCAAACACAGGGTCATTAACCTTCAAGATCTCGCCATAATGGTGGCTTCAAGTCGTTCCTCTTCCAGTCATATGGGCCTGTTTTCATCGTGGGATATCCAAGGCGGCTGGAATCTCACTGTCCAAAAGGAATTTAGATAGGCCGTCCCGTCACACAGAGGACCTGTGTGTGCACTGGCACGTGAAGGGGAGTGTGGGAAGGTAAGGGACACGCACGGTTCCATCCGCATCACTTCTTTTTCAGATGGACAGAAATAGGGTCTGCTCAGATGACATAGAAAATGGGTCTTATAATTTAAATCTTATTTAAAAAAAAAACAAAGGATTCAATAAAGCAGTAGCCCTTGAGACTGGGTGAATGTGCACGCATGCATTCACTAGCACGTGCACACACACACACACACACACACACACACACACACACACACTTGCGCGCGCGCGCGTGTGAGAGAGAGAGAGAGAGAGAGAGAGAGAGCTTAAATGGGTTCATTTTAGTTTCACGTGGGTTTTTCCACACACTGGTTCCTGATATCAAGCTCTGGTCGGCAGGACAGCAGAATGCCTTTGTGTCCCTGGCTGACACTACGACATTGTGTTTTTCTCCCATTATCCAAGGATAAATGACCTAGATACTGTGCCTATTAAAGCCTCATTTTTCTTTTGCCCTTTTGTCTACCGTGTACCACATTATCATGGGCTGCACACATTTTCAGGATTCCTACTCTCAGATGCCCTTTCAGGGGAGCATAAGAGGTTTGTGTGTGTGTGTGTGTGCGCGTGTGTGTGCGTGTCTGCTGAGATAGCTGTCGTGGAATCACAAGAAGGCAATTCAAGGTTTCTTCTCCACTTAGTCTCGAAGGCAGCTAGCATGTGTTACAAACAGCTAATCTAGCACAAGATGCAGTAAGCAAGGGCATGAAAGCCAGAACTCTGTATTTGCATCTATTTGAATTAAGAAGAGCGAACACCGGTCCCCCTCCACACTGCATTCTGAAACTCCACCTCTGCATATCGTGGGCCACTTTTATTAAAAGCATCATTACTACAGTTGGCAGAAATTTACATTTTATCTTACATGATAGCAGTTTTCAGAGAAAAAAAATAAGAGGACATCACAACAAAGAAAAACATTTACAAAGTCCTGTCTGTAAACTTCAAGGCTAGTTTAGAGCTGAGGTAATGCTGTTTTAGCTTTGTGGCTAAAGTAACAAAGTCCTTTAATTTAAAAAAAAAAAAAAAAAAAAAAGGTACCTGATTCTCACGTCTCTCACTTTTATTTATTCTTCTATTTATTTTGTTTATACCAGTGCATCACAAGACCACAAGCCGATGGAGCTGCAGTTGTCTGGCAAGAACCCTCCCAGTAGGTTAATTTTCCAAAGGGACCCTTCACATTCAACAGCTGCCTTATTATTGCTGCGCCTCGGGACAGAGGCGTTCACACTAACGTGGAGATTGTCAGAGTGTGTGATGTGTGTGTATGCGCAATGTGGGAACCCCCATACAGTCAGAAAGGGAAACGAATGAGCGGGTTATGATATGTATGGTAAATTTCATCTTGACCTTCACAGCAAAAAAATTAAAATTAAAAAATTAAATATATAACTTCATACTTCCTTTGAGCAGCACTTCCTTCCACTAGTGCCACTCTATTACAAATTGCTCTTTATTATAATACCAGCGGTACCCAAAGGAAAAAAGCAGAGCATTATGTAAGTTTCCTTAAAAAGACATGATCACCTCTCAAATTTCATCTGTCCTAGGGATAATAAATAACGCACTGCACAATACTTAATGACCAAGGTACCTTCGGACATACCTGCAGAACATGACTTGGACTTTTTTTCCTTTTTTTCTTTTCTTTCTTTTTTTTTTTTTTTTTTGCTACACTATGTTACAGAACAGCTTATAAAACTAGGTATGAACATTAACTGTGAGTGTAAACAGTAGGACTACCACCTGTCAACAGTTTTCAACACTTTCAGCGGAACTGCGGCTGTTACTCGTCATTCCCGTTGTTTTCTATCTCGTCCCCGCCTTCGAGGGAGTCCAGCTCTTCACCCTGTGCAACCTCGTCTTCCAAGATGGAGGACTCTACAGTCTTGTCCAGGTTCTCCTCGGCGTCGCTGCCTTCCAGGGTCTCTCCGTCTTTACAGGGGCCTCCCTCGGCCTTGTCAGCAGCCTTCTCTTCGCTGGCGCCCACGGCGTTCTGGAGTCCGGCCAGGGCTGGGAAGCCAGGCAGCGTCAATCCCCCCAGTCCTGGAGGTAGAAACATGGATGGGTAGAAGAGGCCTGGGGCCACGGTGGACAGGAGGAAAGGGTTGAAGGCCAGCGGGTTGGAGGGCAACGCAGCCGGGCCAGTAGCAGCACCAACAGATCCGTTTGCAGAGTCAGCGGCCGAAACGGCGTCTGTGCTTTTCTCAGAGTCTCGGTTCTCCTCTTCGTGGTCGTTTCCTTTCTCTTCCCCCTTGGAAGGGCCGTCCTCTGGCTCTCCTTGACTCGGAGCAGTAGTGGCGTTTCCAGTAGCAGCTGAGAGAGGGTTGTTCAGCAGCCCGCCCAGGCCGAACATGTTGGGCAGGCCCGCCATCCCTGGCAGCATCAGGGGCAGCACGGCAGCAGGGTTCTTCGAGTCGCCTCCGGCGGCGGCGGCTGTGGCCAGTCCTGGAGGGAAGCCCATGAGTCCTGCCAGCTGCAGGGACTGGAGGTTCTGGAGATTCTGAAGGCTCGTCAGGTCCATCCCAGCAAACAGGCTATTCACCAACAAAGGGTTGATCCCTGAAGTGGAGGCAACAGCAGCAGCCGCGGCGGCTGCCCGGGCGATCTCGCTCTTGGGCCTGCGTCCTCTCCTGCTGGCTCCTTCACCCCGCACCACAGGTCCAGTGAGAAGACGGTCAAACATTGACTCGGGAACAAAACCCTGGAGGGCGGGGGAAGGCACAAAACAGCTGTGAAGGCGGGGGAGGGGCACTCACTGTCAACGTGAGCCTTTCCGAGCTCCACACAAAACATTGCTTCCGTTCTAAATGCTTAATGTGAGAACTTGGGAAAGAACAGGTTCTGCTTTTTGGGTTGTTTGTTTGTTTTCTTTAACCATTATGCTCTTTTGCTGAATTGTGCTGAGTTGTAGAAAAAAAAGCTGTTCAAGGCTACTCCACCACTGAAGCTACACCATGTAGCTGCATCCATAATTAACTTAAGGATCAACACACCAGACAGTGGCTGATTGACTGGGGTAATCAGGACGTGATGTGCATGTGTGCCTCACAAACATCAAACACGAATAACTCGGCACTTGTCAATCAATCGCCAAATAAATACCTGTCAATTTTAAAAGGTTTTGTATGGAAGAAAGAAAACAAAATAATATCACAAAAGAGTTGTGCAGACTAAAAGACGTGACATACACTAAGAAAAATAAATTCTAACAATGGGGAAAAACTGAGTAAGTTAAGACTCAACATGTTAGCATGTACCTCGGGAGAATGAGAAGTTACACCAAAACCTGAATGTAATGTTTACAGACATTATTAATAATTTCACAGAACTGAAAATCTTCTGTAAAGCAAAGGACACTGTCAACAGAACAAAAGGACAGCCTACAGACTGGGAAAAGATTTTCACCAACTCGACATCCTATGGAGGGCTAATATCCAGAATATATAAAGAACTCAAGAAATCAGACACCAACAAACCAAAGAATCCAATTAAAAAATGGGGTACAGAGTTAAGCAGAGAATTCTCAATAGAGGAATAGCAAATGGCGGAGAAACACTTAAAGAAACGCTCAACGTCCTTAGTCATCAGGGAAATGCAAATCAAAAGGGATCATTTTTAAGATGAGAGCAGAATGTTAGAGATTCTATCTTACACCGATCAGAATGGTTAAGATCAAAACCTCAAGTGACAACACATGCTGGAGAGACAAAGCGTTAGGAATGGAGACTAGGACAGCAGAAGTCAGGGAGTCAGAGGTGGAATCAGAAGTGCAAGGACCTCAGATAGCAGATCAGGTGGGTACCAGTTCCTAAAACTGGGTTACAACACGATGGCTAGAACTCTAGCACGAGAGTCAATTTTATTGTATTACTTAAATGAAACAAACCCAAGTAAGCATGCCATTATTTTGTCTTGAAAAGAAACTAATCATGATAAAATTTCATGCAGAATTGCTGTGTCTATTTTAAAACTGGAAATCACAGCTAATAATCTTAATCCTTCCAAAGTGGCATGAGTTCCATTGCAAAGACACTGGGAAACAGGCTCACCTGGAGCAGGTCCACCTCCAGGGCTGGGAGTGGGTGTCTGCACAGTATTTTTAAATCAGAGCTGACAAATCAGTTCACTTCCAGTTAACGATGTGTGTATGTGTAAAACACTGCACTCTGATTATGTATGAACCGATGTAGGAAAGTGATGCGTTATGACAATTCTTTTACACTAAGATTAGGTTACAACTGAATAGTTGCTAGCCAGCAGGACAATAAACACTCAGGCACACAGTCAGTGTTAGGTGGATCTTGTACTTACAGACTGCTTGACTATATCGGTCCAGTCTGGAGCAACTGCAAACTCAGGGTTCTCCTCCAGCCACCTGGGCAGGTCCTTCATTGGAGGGGCCATGGCTCCACCCATCTGGAGAGACGCATCTGGTGAACATCTGAACACCACCCAGCCTTCCCTCCCTGTCCCCCTCACCTCCCTCTCTCTGGGCCCACAGGAACACAAACAGGTTCCAGAAGAAATGTGAGTCGTCCTCCTCAGCAGCCCCTTCCCCAGCATGTACCTTCTTCCCATTTCGTTTGTTAACTACAGGAACTCTCTCTTCTCCTGTCAAAGTGTTTATATCCAATTTATTAGGATTTCGACATCTATGTCGTTTCTGTTTCGGTTTCTGAAACGAGGAAAACAGCACATCTGCATTCTTCTGCAAAGGAAAAGGATGCATTTCATGAGGCTGTATTTAGTACTGGCCCCTTCCTATAAACTCCCAGGAGAACAGGTTCAAATATTGTGAAGTTTTAACAATCATTTTCACTTAGCAGAAGCTGTGCTTTTCTGTGAAAGGCTCTCAGCCGTGACTGGTCCACTGAACAGGCACTCTCTGAGAATCTCCTTAAAAACTCCTTAGGATTCATTTATTTGTGTCTGAGTGTTTTGCTTGTACATATGTATTTGAGCCACATATGTGCTCCGTGCCCTCAGAGGTCAGAGGAGCCTGTCGGGTTTCCTGGGGCCTGAGTCACAAAGGGTTGTGAGCTGCCATATGAGTGCTGGGAACTGAACTCAGGTCTGCAGGAGCAACAAGTGCTCTTAGCCACTGAGCCAACCCTCCAGTCTTCTGAGAATCTGCTTAGCTGAGACTCTTGTTTAAAGTTTATGTGAAGGGCTAGAGGTGTGACTCGGTGGCAGCGTACTTACACAGAGCTTTTGAGTACCCAGATTCAATCCCTGGCACCAAGAACAAAAGGGGAGGAGGGTGAGTATCTTCAAATATTTACACAACTCACAGTATTAAAAACAACAACAACAACAACAACAACAAAAAAAAACCCAAACTTTATATGGTACCTTTACTTATTTTTAGCCAGTGACACAAATGAACTCAGAGATGATATCCTAAATGACTATGTGAGAGTTTTGTCTTGAGGTCCTGTAAGTGCAGAGGCTGTGTGTAAGTGTATGTGTGTGTATGTGTGTTTGTATGTGTGTATGTGGGGGGAGCTGTTAGTAGCAAGAAAGGAGATGCCCTGAACTCAACAACAACAAAAAAACCCTAAATGTTTAAAAAATATCAACCACAAAGGCATAGAAAGTAAGTAATTTGCATTGCCAGCTAGAAAGTGGCCTAAAGGACATACCATATGGCAATAATGACTGATGCTTAGTATAAAACACAGGCTTAGGTGCTTAAAAGAAATCTCTAGAGACAAAAGCTTTATAGCTCTGAGTTTCTCAGGCTTTGTCTGAAGCCCAAGGAAATGCAATGAAGACTGGCCCCCAGAGCCTAGACACTTGGAAGCTGGACCACGTGAGGTATGCATGCTGGAGAAGTCAGAAAATGAGTAACAGAGATCTTCAAACAACTTTGAGGGCGTCCTTCAGCGGACACACTGTAACCAGTTTCTCTAACGTGGAAGTCACAGCAGAAAACTGGGACACACGTGAACCTAGCGACATCCGAGCCAAAGACGGAGGGTGTGAGGAGCTGTTACGAATTTCCTCCGATGAGAAGCAATCGGGCAGCCCGTGGGGGCTTCACACCCCGACTCCGCGGTACTTACTGGTACATAACTGGGCATGTCAACGGTGTAGGTTGGGTGCAGCTTCAGCCAGTCAACCAAGTCCTTGTTCTTAGGAGCGTCTTCTCCCAACAGCCTTGTGCCATCTTCCAGATTTACCACAGGGATCCGTGTGTCGGGGTCCAGCTGTCCAGGAGAAGGAATGTTTCTAATTGGTGGTGTCTCTATATCTTCTTCAAAAGCTTTGGTCACCTCAGCATCCTCCTGCAGGAAGTGGACAGTGATCTGAATTGCCGACTGATAAGACTCTGAGGATGCTCTACTCCAGGGGATAATCTCCCAGCCCAAAGGATCTTTCCTTAAAAACGAAGGAGCGTTTTGAGACAATGTCTGTTTTAAGGTGTCTTTCAAAATGGAAGGTGATACTTAGAATCCTCACAAGGTAGGACAGTATTCTTTTGTAGGAAACTCAAAGTCTAAAGGGCCAAGCAAGCCACTAGCACAACCTGCTATGTGGCAGTCTGAGCTACAAGTGTGTGAAAGGTGGCCTTTCAGGAGTCCCTGGATTCTGTTCTAACAAGCACCAGTTTATAAGTAACTGTCTTACTTACTTACTGCTGTGCTAAGAGCAGTACAGCTTTGTTGGGAGATACCATTTTATGTTAGGCAGGTGTGGGAACTCCAGAAATTAACAAGCCACCCTCACCTTGCCATTGGTCCTTAAATGCTGTCCTTTCAACATCCAGACATCCACTTCTCCATCCCCAGGACTTTCCTTTTCTCCTGTATATTATAACTTTCCTTTTTCCACGTCCCACGGCTCTTCAGTTCAACCTCCATGCTGCTACATCAGATTGGGCTTTCTAAAATGCAGTAACCTCTGCCTGGTTCAAAAGCGGGTATCAAGTCACTGCTCTAGTCAGGCGGCTTCAGTAACTGGCTCCCCGATGCATTCGGGACCCCAACATGTTCTTCAACTTGGCACTCTAGACTTTCCCCAACCTGCATCCTTCTCTATCACCATGTCTACACCTTCATGACTTTTTCATCAAATGCACCAGCCAAACATCTGTGTTTCACAGCCTGACACAAGAGTTGCTTTCTTGCCCAATACTTCTGCTCCAACAAGATCTCCAAAATTCAGTGACAGATAACTATCTCCAGGGAAATTTTCTTAGAGGCTCCCCAACCTCCTTTCCTTTACTCTATGCTGTCCTTGGGAGCTTTGGGACGGCCCCAGAACACATGTGTAACTGTAATATATCGCTGAAGTTGGGTCTGCTTACCAGAAACACCTAAAACCACAATGCATTTTGAATTTTATATTTGAGTATTTGCATGTACACTGTCACACATACTGAGGATGGGACTCAAGTCTGAACATGAATTCATTTTATGATTATATACATTTTACCACATAGCCTTAAGCAGTTCTGATGGATTTGTGTTTGTTTTCCAGACAGGGTTTCTCCGGGTAGCCATGGCTGTCCTGGAACTCACTCTGGCTGGCCTTGAACTCACAGTGATCCTGCCTCTGTGTATTTTCAACACTACTATGTTTTTAATTTTTTTCACTGATTGTATGTATGCACACATGATTGATATGATAAGATTGTGCACATGTATCATGATATATGTGGAGGTCAAAGGACAGCTCTGCGGAGCTACTGCCATCTTCTCTTCTACCATCTTTACATACTTCCAGGATCAAAATGAGGTCACCAGACGTGGGTGGTAAGTACCTTTACCCACTGAGTCATTCTGCCTGCTCCGCAGCTATGTTTTAACTGTATGTGACCCTTCATGTGAAGTCAGTCATGGGATTTTAGTAATTGTGTTCTGTCGGTGCCTGAAAGTTTCGGAATTTGGAGTACTCTTCGGAATTTGGAATACTCTGAATGTTTTCCTTGGGGACTACTCAAAGCTACACTCTTCTGTCATCTCACCCCTACACTGGCTTTTCTATGCATGCCCTGTTTGTCAGGACTTTACACTTCAGATTCGGATGCCTGGCACAGAAAACAGTCAGCACTGGTGATGCCATTGGAGGTACCCTCGTCCTTTGTGACAGCAGTGGGTGTTGGAACATGGAGAGGAAATTGTTTTTAGCACACGTTACTCTACATTGCTGATCACCACACCTGTGCCAACTCAGCATTTTCCGTGTATATTATTCATATACAAACCAGCCTCAGTAATTGGGGGGAATCTCCTATTTACAAAATCTAACAGTTAAAATATATTTCCTAAGATCTATTAAGAGTCCCTGGACAGGAGCTCCAAAAGGAGACCAACAGAGCCAAAAAAAACTGAGCCCTGCAGAGACTGACACACCAAACATGAACAATGCATGGAGAGAACCTAAAACCAGGCTCAGATGTTGCCCACAGACTCAGTATCCAAGTGGAGGCCCTAGTAAGGGGAGCACAAACTTTCTCTTGCATGAACTCAGTGATCACCCTGGGGGGAGCAGCCTTGCCAGGCCACAGAGGAAGACAATGCAACCAGTCCTGATGAGACCTGATAGGCTAGGGTCAGATGGGAGGAGAGGAGGACCTCTCCTATCAGTGGACTAGGGGAGGGGGATAGGGGGAGAAGAGGGAGGGAGGGTGGGATTGGGAGGAGACCAGGGAGGGGGACACAGCAGGGATACAAATTGAATAAATTGTAATAAAAATTAAGAAAAAAAAAAAAAAAAAGAGTCCCTGATGGTGCCTTTAATCCCAGCACTGGGAAGGCACAGGCAGGCAGATCACTGATTTTGAAGCCAGCCTGGTCTACAGAGCAGTTTCAGGACAGCCTGGCCTACACAGAGAAACCCTGTCCCAAAAAATACAAAACAACAGAATTCTCTTAGATTTATGCTGACATTAACTTTAACTCTTAACCTGTATGGACACTTCTATTTACACCCTACTATGAGGCTAAGAATTTCAAGGACTGCTTATTTTGCCATTTTCCAAGTATGCCTTTTCCTCTTTTTAAGTTATTAAGCCCCTCTAGGCTCAAGTAAGGTGCTGGGTATTGTGGCACATGCCTTTAATGCCAGCAGCATTCAGGGTAGCAGAAGCAGGAGATATCTGTAAGTTGGAAGCAAGCCCGTGCTACAGTGAGATCCTGTCTTAAAAAAGGTGTGTGTGTATGTGCAAATAATAGAGATGAAAGAAAAGCTAGGCCAGGAAAAACAAAACAACAAAACGTGTCTCTTAATTTAAGACCATGTTTCCGTTGTTTTTGTTGTTGTTGTTGTTTTCAAAATTGCCCCACTGCTCATAAGAAAGGCTCACGGTGGCCCAGCCCAATGTGACTCTATTGATTAGAGTTTCAAAATCAATAGCTCAGGATATGAAGTCCTCAACCCTTCAAAGAGCACATGTAATAAAGTTCTTCAGAGTAAAATCCCCGCCATCAGAGAATCAGAGATCCCCTTTTGGGGCGATACGCTTGAGGAAGTTTGGGGAAGAGAACTTACTACACTGCACTTTATTTCCTTCTAATTAAAAATCCACGGACTTTGTCCTCCAACCAGCAAGTCTCAGATTTCTAAAACAACTAGTTATACAGGTGGTGAGGGCATTCCAAGCCACTGGTTAGATATATGCGTACAAATCCGAGGCCTGACAGTAAGCGCTTACAGTGGTCTAGCCGATGCTGGCCCCGACATCAATATTTCTAAGAGCAGAGCTTTTCCTCAGGAATTCAGAGGTAACAACTGCATGTTCAGAAAGACATATTTCTGTTTTGTGCTATTCTTTTTAGAGCAATCAATATGTTCAGAGCCTTGGGAAGAATAAAGCTTCATGCTGCCCTTGGCTCAGGCTGGGTGGCCTGTTCCAGTGATCAACACAGTTCTCTGGCTCAGAACCACGAGGCTGTTCACTGGAGTTCTGTTTCGCTAGTGGCAGAAGCCAGCGTCAGTGTTCTGCTGAGAGAAGTGGAGTCTGCAGCCCAGGGCGGGCTGTTGACAGTGGCACACATAGTGGGAGAAAACACCCAACTTACTGCACTTAATGGCGTCCGCTTGTGGCTCATGAAAAGTAGGTCGAGGCCCTCCACGTTTTTCCTCCTGCCCCGCCTCCTCTTCATGGGGGGCTCTCCATCCACCAGGGAGCCATTGAGCAGATGCCTTGTAGGTGTGCGGGAAAGGCCTGCTTGGAGCAGTTCCATTTGGGTCTTAAAGGCGTCAGACACTGGTGTCGAAACGTTAGGCAAGACAAACTTCGAAGGAAGAGATGAAAAATTTGAGGTAGAACTTGTTGCCTCTCTTGAGGCCTTTGATAAGTCCACGACTTTTTCCTGTCCATTTTCTGAGACCACCTGAGACTCTCGAAGCTGGGCAACCATCTCCATGAGATTTCGCCTCTTGGCAGCTCTTTCAGCCTCTATTTCAACTTTTCTCCTTCGCCTCCGTCGTTGGCGAGGGACAGTAAGGTTGAGGGCGTCATCCTATTGAAAAATCCCAAGAGAAAAGAACTGCATGAGCCCAACCTTTACCTGCTGCGGGAACTGGTGTTAGAAAGAAAACGAGACCACCAAAGAACTGAACATTTGTACTGGTGGCCACAGCTATGGAAACAGCAATCATCTTTTGTTAAAGTCTGACTAGTTGGTTGGGGGTGGCAATGAGTTCCAGCTACATAAGAGGCTGTGGGCAGGAAGGCTGTTGGAGTCATTGAGTTTGAGGGCAACATGGCAACACTAGTCAAACAGATAAACAAAACCAAGTCCGACTAGTGAGCACAGGCTCCCTAATCAGTTAAAGTTCACAGAAGTTCCCTTTAAGCCACAAAAGCAAATGGCCGTGGCTCACCTTGGACAACCGCGGAGAAGAGATGATGTCCTCGCTCCCGCTGACGCTGGCCTGGCTGACCATGGAGAGCTCTGCAAAGCTCCTCTTCTGCAGGGGACTGTCCACGGTGGAGGGTGTGTAGCCAGGGACGAGGCCCTGGAAGTCAAACATCTGGCGCCGATTTACTGGCCATTTGCCTTTCAGTACAGCTTCACAGATGTTGTCTAATCGGTTTATCATTACTCGGTCCTGAAGGGGAAGAGTCACAGAAAATTTGCAACAAAGGCCTATTTTAAATTACTGGATAAATATGTCCACCAAGATGCTAAAGAACACAGAATGTTTAGAGGTCAATTATTCGGACTAAAGTAGCCAGGCAAGGAGTAAAGCAACAAAATCCATCAAAATGGTTTGGTTCTGATGGAATGCTCTATCTACTCTAACAAAGAGAAAGTACTGTTTTCAACTATGCACACTGGATGATGTGAAAAGGGGAACATAGCAAGTAAACACTGCCTTCAAAAACAACCTCGAATTGTAAAAGTAACTCATTCAGGCTTCAAGAGTACAGTGGGTTCAAAGGAGCCTCTGCACATAGCATTTCAGTGGCCCAGCCCTTCAGAAACACAGGCCAGAGTGCAGTGTGTCCCAGGAAGGGGGCCTTCATTAGCGTCACTATTAATAAAGTTCAGCATTACGAAGGGGGTAGCAACCTCGGAACACCTAATGACTGTCAGTCCGTATTCCCCACCTATTATCGCTCCAAATTTCACTGAAGCGTGCACATTAAAATTTTCTAATTACAGCTCCACAGACCAAGTTTCCATAGATTAACAGTGCCTGTGACTATAAACCTTTGACTGAACTGGGAAACACCCCTCTACACTCAATGTGGGAAATTAGTGTAACTGGCAATGAAGGGGACACAGAGAAGAGGGAAGAAAAAGCCTCTTTGACAGCACACCCTTCAGACAAAACTGTCACCTTTTTCTTAAGTCACATCAACACTGTGAAGAGTGGGATGAATCACCTCAAGTGTGCCATGTGTGGTACTGCTTTAAACCAGACAGGCCCTGTCATGGCGCTTGTGATTTCTACTTCCTGCCTTGACAAACACAGACCCAAATGGCACCGAGAACATTTTAAAGAATTATGCTTCCTAACCAAAGAGCAATTTCCCTCACAATGAACAGTTGCAAAGGGGTCCATCAGCACCTTCTCTGGACTTAAGCACATAGCAGGTTTTCAAATAAATTATTTCAAATCTAAAAGCTTTACTTAATCTTTAAAAAGGTGACGTGGTTTCAAAGTCCCACTATTTTCATTTCGTCAAACCTGTTGAAAAACCCATAGCGTCAATGAGACAGCGTGACAGCCACAGAGACTGAGGAGCCTGAAGGAGTGCTGAGGATCACTGGTTCTGCTTATCCTCCCATATGATCCTTTTTTAAATCTCACTACAAAAGTATCCTAAATGGTTTTCCATTTGGGCTTCTTCCCGGGCATTCTTTGAGAATAAAGGAAAATCCTGCACTCTTCATGTGCTCCAACAATGTTTACTTCAAACTCCTTGAAAAAAACCCAAGCTACAAAGATTTTGTTCCTGTTCTTTTGTTCAGTCAACAAAACAATCATAGTAACAAAATCCTGCCAACCTTAGGCCAAAAGGAGAAGGCAAATGTTCTCTCATGAAGAAGCTGAGCCAGCGAAGGGTCTCCGTCCTCCATGTAGAATCCATCTCGGGTTTCGTCCCTAGCAGTGCTCATAGAAGCATTGCTCTCTTCATCAAAATTCTTCCCTCTAGAGACAGCTCCTGCTGAGAGATGAGTTATGTGTGCAGCACTCACAGTCAGAATGTGATGAAGCTCAAGTTTAGAAAGGATGGCGTTTCAAACAGGAATACCGCCCAGCTCTGTTTTATTGAGTGCCTACTGCACATCTAGGAAGATATGGGCTGTTTTCCAAGCTTGTGTTACCTGAAGTTTACAATAGCTCATTAATGTAGACGGTGCTTCTATCTTGTTGGTGAAGAAGCCACAGAAATCTTTCCTTTGTGGTCACAGAGACAGGGTCTTATATAGCCCAGGAAATCCTTAGACTTACTATATAGTTGAGGCTGGGCTTGAACCTGTAACACTCCTGTTTCTCTAGTCCTGGGTGCCATAATAAGGACCTCATGCTACCACACTAAGTAAATCATATAGGTGCTGAAGGCTAGCTGGGTTTCTGACCCTAGAGCTTCTGGTCTGTGACATAGGACAAGGTTACTGGCTAATCACAGGTCACTGCAGAAGCAAAGTCCACTGTGGTGCCCTGTTTCTACTTTGTGGTAGTTACAGCAACCTGTAACATGGAAAATGTGTTATCAATCAATTATCACTTACTTTGAAATAATTAATATTTCTCAGTGAATGACTTTTCATTTGTCCAAACTTAGCATTACACAAACTCTTAGCACACCTGACTACGGAATTAACTTCTGTCCTTAATCCAGAAGGGACTGATGTGTGCACAGCTGCTCTGAGTTTACACTTTTGGAAATACATTTGCAGGTGTAAAGTATGAGGATGAACACATGTCCCCAAGACTGAAACTATTCCTTCACAGAAGAAAACGGGCATTAATTAATCTGGAGGAAAATAAAAATGGCTGGACCTCACTGTACAATCCTAGGGTTCAGTATATAAACCAAGCTATGCTAGAATTAAAAGTGCATGTCTCCACACCTAGCCACCAATGACTGTTACAAAATAAAGTGCTTGCTTGAGGCACTGGGCATGGTGGTACATGTCTTTAATCCTAGCCCTCTGGAGGCAGAAGCAGGTGGATCTCTTCGAGTGTTAGGCCACCCCGAGCTACAAAGGAAGACCCTGGATTGCCCAATTAAAAAGAAAAAAAAAAAAAAGAAAGACAGGCCACTGCGCTGCTGTGGGATCAGGACAGTGGCAGGAGCAGGCATTACCTTCTGGCTGGGAAGACTCCTCCGACTTATCGTCATACTCCAGCTTTTCCTCTTCATCCTCTTCTGAGCCTTTCTCTGAGACAGACTTGGACCCAGGTTCTGCACTGCCCTCTGCCCCTTTGAGTTCACCCTTCACAGAGCTGGCCTCAGCTTCACAGTCCTGTTTGCTGTCCTTGGCCCCACCACCTTCTTCTTCCTCCTCCTTCCCATCCGACCTCTCTTTGGCCGGTAGGTGCTCACATTCCTCTGCCTTGCCTTCAGCCTGCTCCATTACCTTCTCTTCATGAGCATGAGTGGAGGAAATGACCGGAGGAGTCTGGCCAAAGCCCACAGACAGAGCATTCAAAGAAGGGACGGTACTGGCCCCGCGGTTCTGAGCAAAGCTTTTATGTGCATCTAAGAAGGACAACTCAGGGTCATTGAGGATGTGGTAGTCTGTCCGGCTGACCCCGTGCTTAGCAGCACCCACCAGCAGGTCCCTGTCATGCCGTCCGCACTCCCACCACTCTGGAAGGTCTAGGCTGGGCTGGCAGAGCTTCAGCCTGTCGCTCAGCTGTGGGTGATGGAGGACCTGCTCTCGGATCTTGCGAAGCAGCTCGATGCGGTACAGCGTCCTGGAGGCTCGTTCCTCTGTGATGGGCTCGATAAGGGAGGCGAGGTCTGGTGGCTCTGTAACAGGGGGCACGGTGGTTACTTGGGCACCCTGCCCTCCATTGCGATGGCCCTGACTGCTTAGCGTGGGCTGGCTTGTCATTCATGTACCTACCGTCCTCGGGCTTGGCGGGCATGCGACACACCCGTCTGCACATGGCCACAAAGCAGCTGAAGTACTTCTCCAGGCTCTCGTCAGACTTTTTGTCTAGTCTGGCAAAGGCACGGAACTGATTCCAGTCAAACTGCTGTTTCGCCGGGTCAAAAATAACCCCAAAGGTGGATACCACACGGTAAAAGTCGGCCTCTTCTCTTCTCGTCCACCTGTGGGAAAGAAGTCCTGGTTCACACCACACTCAGGACATTGGCTTTTCTCTGCTCCCAGAGCGTGTCTTTGGGACATCAGAATGGAGAGACAGAACTCTCCCAGGCACCAGGCCTTTCTCTGTTGCCACTGTCCGGGGTGATCACTGCTTCCTGTGAGCCTAGCACAAGAGGGAAGAGAAGGCATGGGGGGCAGGGATGAGGTGGGACAGTGCAGTAAAGGCCAAGGACTCACTTTTGCCTTTTCTCAGATATAATAGCTTCCCTTTCCGCCTCCAGGGCTCTCACTTCCTCCCGAGGCCTTCGTCTGCGCCGGTCTGTCTTCATTAGGGCCTCTTGCCTCATTTGTTGCCTTTTATAGCTGCGCTGATAGGCAGTAATGAGCCGGCGCAGACGCGTAGTCAGGGTTGACGTGTTCGGCCAGTAAAGTTGACCTAACTCAGCATTGCTCTCGCTGTGCTTGCCTGGGGAAGTGGGGAGAGAAAAAAAAAAAGAGTTTGAAACGTGCCCTACACTCTCAAAACACAGACAACTTTCCAACAAAAAAGGATGAGTCATTAGCCTTCAGAGGACCGGGTGGGAAAGGCCATCCTGCCACGCTCGGATTTTCAAATATAAACAAGCAGTAATAGCGCTGAGAATTTATAAACTCTTCATTCTTAACTTCTTTGAGGGAGGGGGGAAAGTTTATCAGTCTTAACAAAGAAAACCAGTCTCTCCTATAAATGTACTTACCATGATAATCTTGAACATAACAAGCACGTAATTATCATCTAATAATTATTTTATATCGGGTAGAGGGTCGATAGTCCACACAAAATTTTCAGATTAAAATGAATGCCCTTCTCCCAATAAAAATGTTTCAAGGACTTTAAAATTTTCCACTGAATGATGACTATACACAGGTCAATTATAGTAATCAGAAAGTTCTCTCAAAGAACTTAATGTGATGAAAACCGTAAATAAGGGTCATCATTATTCCCAAGGGCAGGGTCCGTGTGGAAGAGGGCGCTGTAAGATCCTATCGCCGTGTCACGGTACAAGGCCCAGCGGCTGGAACTCGGCTGCCTAGCCTGTTTTCCCTGCTCCACCAGCTGTCCGGAGCCTCACCTGTGCTGTGCATCTCCATGGACTCCTCCTTATCCTCTGGGGGAGAATTCGCAAATTCCTTGAAAGCAACGCAAGAAAGAGAGCAATTTTCAATTGGAGTTTGATTTTATTTTCTCTCTTAATGAAAGGGCATTATCTACAAAGTTTCACAAGTCATACATGGGTATATAATATGTTACTGGCACAGTAAAAGCCAATACACTCAAAGTCTTACATCTATTTCATCTTTGAATGGCGCTCTGGTTGGTTTGTATTCTGGATCTTCATCTTCTCTATCAAATTCTCCACTGTGTAAAATTAAAAACAAACAAAAAACAATTGTTTAAATCACATCAACGAGTAAAGAGGTGAGAAGGGAAGAGTAAAATTGACCTAATACTACTTTTGAGTCTGGGTCTGGCATTAAAAAACAACACTACCAGAATTTAAAATGCATGCTTACAAGATATGATGCGGAAGCCACCAAGGGAGACAATTTCACACACACACACACACACACACACACACACACACACACACACACACACTCTATGCACTTTGTTTAAAACAGTTATTATGCTATATAGACAGAATCTAGTGGTAAGCATCAAGTTCAAACCAGACATAACAGGGCACACAGTGTAGCATAAGAACTAAACCCTGCCAAGTAGATGTGATACTGACATAAAGTTTATTAAAATTTTAGAATGTCCTTCTTACCCGTCACCACCATCTGCTAGCATGTCTGTCCCTCTTTGCTCGGCAGCGATGGCCTTGGCATCAGGCATACCAACTCGTTCCAGAAAGCACAGTGCAGGGTCAGCTCGCATGGAATTGTACTTCTCATAGCCTGGGACATGGCCACCAGCACACAGAGGACACGCATAGAAACAAAGGAAGACCCCCGCCCCCGTCACTGTCAAGAATCATAGCCCTTCCACAACACAGCCAGTCTGTTTCCCCAGAAAAGACCATCATCTATGCTAAACTAAACAGACCTTGTTTTAGCAGAGCGCTCTAAAGAAGGCGTTTTCCAGGGAGGCTTTTGTGGGCCGACTTACACTTTGGAGATGCTACTAAATGACCACAAACACAAACAGAAAAGGGTTTGGGATAACTGCGGGATGCCAGGGAGGATTTCTGACCCTATTTTCCCCAAACATCTAATTCTGCTTGACATTTAAAAGGCTTCATAACGTTTCTTTATGACCTCTGCAGGGGTTCTCCAAGTCTACTCCCATCCCCCCCCAGGAGGTTTGGTCCTGCAGGAACTCACATGGCTGGCTGAAAAATCCCCATATACGTAAGGCCAGCGAACCTGTCTTATTAAGTTTAGGGTGATGCATGTCAGTAAGATGACACTGTTCCCTCTATGGTTTTCAAACTGCAATTTGCTTTTTGACTGCCCAAGTTGACTAGATGGAAAATGGCAGATCCCAACAGTGCACTGCGGGAAAATGATTTTGAGGCCGAGCTCACGGAACACGGCTGGAGTGCATAGGCAGAACAGCACAATTCAATTAGGATGTGTACTACAACACACAGCTCCTAACTGCCGTAGAGCCGCAAGCCAAACTGTAATCATGAAAGGTTTTCTAAGCCATCATTCTCCCCTTTAGTCAGGCTGGGCTGCTGAGAATACCTCCATGACCTCCAGAGAATTGGGATTATAATCAGGAACCGCTCACTGTATATATCATGCCAGTTCTGCCTCCCCAGCCTTTCAAAGTTAACAAGGCTGCGTCCCACTCGGGGGAGGGAGCGCGGAGTCCTCAGCACTGACATTTGTGAAATATTGCTTGGAACAAAGCCCAGGAGGCACTTGTACAGATTAATAGCAGAGGTTAAGCCCACCGTCCACCCTGACACCGGCTGGCAGAGTTAGAGAGGAGAACCGCTCTGGAAGCAAAGTTTCGGGAAAAGCTATGGTACAACTTGGCTATTACTAAAACAAATATGGTTTGGCTTCTGTTTACAGCCAAGAAAGAAATGTTTTCTTCTCAAATGCTCAACAAACATTCAAAAACAGCATCTGATATTTACAGTTCATATTAGATTTTTTAGTACAGAAAACTGGTAGACGCCAAGAGTCCTTTGGAACGATTCTCATTAATATTATGACTTTGGAAGAGAGTGTGCAAAGGGTTCTAAATAAAGATGAAGCCACACAGTCAAGATGCATTTGAACTGAAACACCTCTTACCATGTTTGAACACTCCAATTAGGAGGGATTTATCTGCTTCCCTGTCCCACCAGTCGGCAGGAACTTCAGCGTGGAAAGGCTCAGGGATCCACACGTCTGCTTCACTGGAAAGACAGCGTGTAAGCACTCTTTTCAATACGAGTCCTTAAAATGAAGCCTGGTCCCATGTGCTGAGTCTGCACTCATGTGTCTGATTTCTCACAATGAACATTTTACAGTGAGGTGAGGAAATCAGCAAGGGTGACGTGAGGGGCAGCCGTCAGTAGGCAGAAATGAGCCTCATCCTGAGGTACACCACCTCAGGTCAGTGGCTGCGACCTCTTACCCTGGTATATACAAGCACATGCAGGCACAAGCCCTGCCCATGTTCGCCTCACATCCCCAAGCCCTGAGGACGAACACTTGCACTAAGGACACAAAAAGGAGGTGAGCTCCTGATGGTCTGTGAGGGTTCTAAACACAAGCCATGGAGTTCCCCAACAGCCTGGGTTAGCTTGTGGAGGGCCAGAACAGATGTGCTCTTGCACCAACCTTGAGTCAGCGCCCTCGAGGATCTTATCTGCCTGGTCTCCTATCACTTCTTGTCTTAGGTAGTACAGCATGCGGACACGCAGCAGGACCCTGGAGAGGAAGACAGAGGGGGGGAAAAGTTCTTAACTTCAGTGCTGTTTGCCAACAGTGGCTTTTGGCAGCTGCTGCTGTTCATCCATCATCCTGCCAAGGCTGATTAGCCATGCTGTATGGTAGGCTTGAAGCGTGACAGATGGTGGCACATAATCACCTCTGTGTGGTGCTTTCTGCTGGCTTCCAACAGGCCTGCCTGGCAACCGCTCGCGCTGCACAGAGAGGGAGCGAGCTCGGCCCAGCCCAGGCGCACTTCATTTAGTTCTACCTAACGTAGCTTGTGAAGTTTAGACACGTACCCTACCACTGCCTCTGAAGTATTGAGGCAAGTTTGTAAACAACTGAGCAGATGGCTTTCAGTAACTGTTCTGCTTCATTATCTCATAAAATTTCCTCAGCTGCTGCCTTAATACCATTTTTGGAAGCACATCAGAAGTTGTAGGAATAAACGAGATATAAAATCTGGTTTTACTACCTTACAATAAACCCTCAATATGGAATGTCAGGTTTTTCAAATTATGCAACTTTGCTCCCGAGAAAGGAAGATGGCGGTGGGGGTGAGGAGGTGGGTCCTTACCCTTCTCAGGGAGCATTAAACATTTCTATCACTTCTGACTTATATTATCAAGGGTCCTAAGTTGTGGTTTAAAAATAATAAACACTACAAGATTAAAATGCAGCTAACCCATCGAAGCTCATTTTTAATGAATCAGCATTAAAAGCCACTGACATTGTCAGGGCACCGGATTTTCCATCTTGCTTGTATTTCCTCAATGGCAGAAATGTGACTCCCTGCCCCCAAAACCAATAAAACTCTCCTACTGTACCTCACAGGTCATCTCTCTACGAGACAGCCCGTATGTGCATTTGGAATTGCTACCTGACAATGACCCTCTTGGTGAAGGTTGATTTCTTCCAGGGTTATTTCCCTAGCTGAATAGGCCTGTCACATATTTGTATAGCACCGCTGTCCCCGCAATTTCTCATGTACACGCACCGGCTCATTCAGTCTTCATGATAACCTTGAGATGAAATGGGGCAACTCCTCACCTCCACACTACAGATATGAACACTATCGGTAAGAGAGGACGAGTCATGCATCCAAGGTCACGGAGACACCTTGAATACTAGCACTCTGAACTGGGTCTCCCAAAGTGTGGTAACTTGCCTCTAAAACATCAAAATGACAAGTAGGGGCAGTTTCACTAAAACAGACGACTCCTGACTAGGCAGCAGTGGACATGCAAGGCTGCAAATGTACGCCAAGATAAGCAGCTGTTTTGAGGAATGCTTTTTTATTTGAATTTTCTTTCTCTTGTTAACACAGAAGCTCAGATACTGCCTTTGCCACACTGAAGCAATAGAGGAGAATTTACAGTGTGGTTAGCACTGCTTTCCTCTGGCTAAAGAATCTGCAGGCCAGTGTCCTATTATACTGGATACTCAGAAATGGTAGTTCCAAAGGAAATCTCCTCTACCTGTGGCTGGACTCTTTACTTGACTTCAAGGCAGGGAGCCTAATGATTTCTTTTCCTTTTGGTAGAAAGCCCAGACTTCTTATACTTCGGGGCAGGAATAATAGTGTGAAGCTTTCTATGAACTGACATGAACATCTCCTTTTCTTCTAGAGAGAAAGCCAGGGAGAGAAAGGATGCCCAGGACATATCTCCTGGTCTCGAGGAGTTCACTCTGATGGATAGACAAGGAGGCTAACAAGTCCCTGGGCCTGATCCACTTTCTCTCACACATCCTGCTAGTGACTACACTCCGAAGCCCAGGGCTGCACACTGTACTTAGTAACCTGGTCCTCTTGGCTTCCTTCATCTATCTGGGCCTCACAATCTTCAAATTTGTGATGAGCAATGGTTAGTTATTTTTCTAAGATATCCTTCAATTGGGTCTCATTTTTCTACCTTAACACCACTATTTCCTCATATTTAATATTTAATCTCAAGGCATGGCCTACAGGCGAAGGACAGTGGGACACTCTTTCCACTCCAGAGAAGAGCTAGAAGTATCAACAATGTTCTCAGATGGAATGAAAGACATGAAGAAGCCCAATTTCATCGTGTATTAAGTGGGAAGGGCCCCTTTTGGAAGACTGCTAGAGACAGGAGAATAGAAATAAATAAAATAAAAACCCATCACAGCCTTGCTGGCATCTGGGAAAAGGAACTATTGTTCTCACATTAAACCATTTACCAGTTTTGTGTTTAAATCCAGAACTCAGAAGGCAACTAACCCAAAGTCAAGATAAACCATGTAGACAAATATTTTCTGAGAGCTATGATAATCAGGCTACAATTTTAGCAAGAAACGCCAAGCTACACCAGTACCAAGTTCCAAAGACACCAAATGTTCTGAAAGACCATTGGGAACCTCTCAAGAGGCCTGAGGCAAGGTGGCAGACTTCTGTGGTCAGGCAGAAAGAGGCTGAGTGGCTGAGAGGAAATGTGGCACCAAATCTCACTCTGTTCCTAACTGAGGAACCTTAGGTATGTCACTCTGGGCAGAGACCTGTATCTGTTAAGTGGGGAATAAAACAAAGCAGTTGCCAAGAAAAAAAAAATGTGGTGCCTGCAGTCTTAGCTACTCAGGGGGATGAGGCAAGAGGAGCTCTAAGACCTGGAGCCAGCAGGGCCTACAGAGCAACAGAGACACAAGTAAAGCCAAAGCACTATGAAAATTCCCCAGCCACAACGGAAGCGGTTGGTTAAAGGTGGAGTCTGTCTACATATTAGCCCTAAAATGCAATCCCACAGGAGCTGTGCTTCTAAATGTGGAAGCAATCCAGCCGTCCATCAATGGATGAAAGATGAAAGGATAAACCCTGTGTGACATACGCTTGGTGGAATAGTATTCATCTGTCAAAAGGATCCTGACACTACCTACAACACCAGATGAATCTTGAGCACCGCACCGAACGAGATCATCAGAGTAGGGGCTGAATACCCTGTGATTACCACCCATGAAGCAGCTACTCTAGAGCGGACACGTGAGCAGGACAGAGGCTGTGGGCAGGGAAGGGAGGAGCCATTGCTTAAGGGGTACCTAGTGCTTGCTGGGAAGGACAATTAATGTCCTTTAGCCCAATGGATGTGACACATCACTCGCTTACGAACGGGTGCATGTGGTACGCGCGTGTACGTCCTCACCACAGGCACCCAGCATGCTTGCCTGTCGTCACCCGGTACCTACTTGTTGCAGTGGTGCTTCAGATGCTTCTTGTAGCTGTCCTCCTGGAACAGGGCATCTGGGTTGCAGCTTGCCAGCCAGTCAGCATCCTGCAGGACTGGCTGTGTACTCTGGGCCTTCACCTTTTTGCCCTTCCGGCCCCTTGGCACAGGGGCCGACAGACCTGCAAGCACGAGGGTCACAGTCACAGATGGCCTTGCAGTGCACATTACAATGTCAGAGACCGCAAGGGACAGGTGGGGAGGTGAGAGTTGGCGCTGCCACCCTTTACCCAATGGCAGCCATTCTGGTAGTCTTTTGTGACCCAGAAGCACAGAGTACACAGGGCAGACCTACCGGAGTGGTTGAGCAGGGCTCTAGTCTGGCCGTCGGCCGTGGGCGTGATCAGGTCCCAGATGAAGCTCTTGATGTTCTCGTCCCCTCTGTAGTGATTGAGGCAGTACACCAGGATGGCTCTGCAGATGGTTTCTACATCTTGCTCGGTGAGCTGGCGTTTGTAGCGTCCATGGGACAGGATATCCGTCCAGCGGCCCCAGCTGGAGAGCAAAGAGGCAGTGTGCAGATGGAATCTCAAGTACAGATGTGGTATCACCCTGACAGCTGGGCCCCAGTGCTGGGAAATCCTGTACCCACAATGCCCCTAGTCACCTCTAATGGAGCTAAGGAAGGAATGAAGGTACAGAGAGGTACAACACCTCCTTACAGAGGAAATGACCGAGGCACTGAAGCACCCATGTGGCTAATGGCCTTCCTGGGCTGTTGGTGGCTATGGCTGTCATTTTTAGGAAATGCATGCAACCAGAGGAACTGGAATTTGTCATCCATGCTTCCTTCAACGATGATTTATATGTACTTATGGTGGCCAACCTTTTGAAATGAAAGATGACTTAAAGTAAATGTGACTAGTAGAAACCAAAGCTGCATCAACCCACCACAGACAGCACAATAACTAGTGAAGAGAGAAGAGCCCGTGGCTCCTTTTCAACAAGGAGTAGTTACTTCCAGCTTTGGAAAGATGCTGGACCAAGTCTCAAGTCCTCCCAGAAAATGGGCAGGAGTCAGAACTATGCACAGGGAAATGAACAACACATTATTACACAAACACCATTTCTACTTCCCCGTTATGAAAATACCTAGTATGTAAGACAGGTGCAGAGCACAGAGGCTGCCTGAGCTGTGCCTTCCTTGGGGCAACAGTAGACAGAGCCACCAGGCTGAGCCTTCTATGATAACCGAGAAAGAAGATCCTGGCACAGCCTGCCTCTCGCCAAGCCACCGTTCTTCCTGGCTGTTGTGACCTTTCTCAGATCCAGGCCTTGCACTTGCTCCTCCTTCCCTTCCTCACAACTAGTGCATCTCTGGTGTTCAGCAGGCACAGATTCCCTCTGTGACCCTCCTCGCCCTGGAAGCGGGAGAGTCGTACCTCAGCTGCATCTTACAGTGCATGCGGATTGTCTATGCTCTCTTAGCACAGTGTGGCCCATTGCATCATCTTCATAGCTACTGCCATGTCTGCTTGCTCACAGTGGGAGTATCCTAGCCCAGTGACCCAGCACACGGCGGCTGTTCAAGCCACAACAGAAAAAGTGGGAAGAGGAGAGGACTTGACTGAAGGCTGAGCATCCTCCTTAGAACGAAGAGTTAATAAGTATGTCCCAGTCCTAAGGTTTCCAACAAAGTTTTTAACTGTGATCATCAGGTGCAGAGAGCAAAGGGCAGAGGCTAGGAACCTCTGTCCTAGGTAGAGGCAGGAGAGCTCCCGGTGCACACAGACTACCGCCAGCATAGCTGCTGAGGAACAGGATAGGCCTCAGCTGGCACCTGCACGTTGCACAGAACATCTATGCAGCACTGTGCTTCTGTGGCACTGCCCCGTGCACTTCCTGAGCTCTTGGCTCCAAGGAATGACTGGGTTCCATCAGGAGGGGGACTGATGAAACACGGAGGCCAGAGTGCAAACGGGATGGCTGTGAGGAGCGCTGTAAGGGAGGCAGGCACAGGCTGATCCAGTCTGCAGGTTGGGGCTGGAAGCCCTAGGTGGAGGTGCCTGTGCATGGGCAGAGGGGAGAAGGGCACAAGGAACAGGGGAGGGAGCAGAAGCAAAGGTCCCAAACAGAGCACCCACATGACAGATGAGGGCCAGCCACAGAACCCTGCAGGCCTCAGGCAAGTGCTTCCCCCTGCTCTGCATGAGCAACGTTCCACTGGAAGAAACCCCGCAGGCAGGACAGTGTCAAGTTAAGTCTAAGTCGCTGTGGAGGCAGTTTGTATTTTAATGGAATCTGCCTACAGTCCCACAACCTGTGAGCAAATTCTTATCTAGTAATTTGGCTCTACTGAGCACCCTGCGACTCAAAGTGCTGTGTGGGTGCCATGTTGCATGAGTCATGAAGCTGATGTGGGTCATGGCGGTTTGGGAGTCAGCCATTAGCAAAAGGAATCCCACAGACTCATGAGGTTCAAATGGCCTCATGTTTCAGATGAGCTGGAGGACAGGTACATGAGTGAAGTCTCTGTGCTTTTGCTAAGTCTTTATAGCAGAAAGCTATTAAAAGATAACTATGGTCATAAAGTTTATGTGACAGTATGGTGCCAAGAGATTTTGTAATTTTACATCATTCTTAGTTTTTAATAATCTACAAGTGAATTGGAGCTGTCATAGTTCCCATGATGCTGGTTAGCACTCATGAATTCCAGTGACTTCTCTCTCCACACCCAGAAGGATTAGAACATGGGTCATATTGACTAAAGCAGCCATAGGCTGCAAAGTTAAGGTGGAAACATTTGTGTGGCTACACTAAATGGAGCCATGCAGATCCGTGCGAAGATGGTTTTTCTATGACAACTGAGAATTCTAGCTGTTGGTTAAAAAAAAAAAAAAAAAAAAAAAGTAACTTCCCATGGAGAGCCAGCCTTACCCATAGACCAGCAGATTCTTCTCTACCCTGAAGCACTCGCTCCGGGCGTAGCCCTGAGACTTATCCTGAGGGCGGCGTGGTTTTGTGCAAGGCTTTTCTTCGGAGTCGCTTTCCAGGTCGGAGAACTCCATCAGCTCGTCTTCCTTCACTGCGCTGTACAGCCTGGTCTGCTTCCTCACTCTTGGAGTGTCAATCACCAGGTTGTTCTAACAAAACAGCAAACGCAGTAAGATTCAGACCAACCTTCGGATCAGATCAGGCAGTGGGCTGGGTGGGGCTTCTCACTCACCCTCCCATTTAAGGCATCGATGTCCAATTCAGCCTTCTTAGCCCACTTTTGCCAGAAATTTGGGTCATCCAAAGAAATATCTGTCCTATTTCCAGACGCAACAAAACTGGCCTAAAAGGAGAAAAAAAGCATATGCTTTACTTTGAGATGCATCTCTCAGAGTCAGGATGCCAGGCAGCCTCTGTTCGTCTAGTCACAGATAACTGTGTTCATCCTCTTGTGTAAGTCAGTACAGTGGATGGGTATAGAAAAGTGTAAGCAATTGAGAAAGGCCTTGAACTTGGCCCCAGCAAGGTCTGCTGGGAGCAGATTAAAAAAGAAAAGAAAAGAAAAGAAAAGAAAGAAAGAAGAATAGTTTCTTCTAGAAGGAAATGCTTGGACCACATTTTAGAGCATTCATAAAAGAAGAAAGCCAGCAGAAATGCTCATAGCACAACCCATGTGCAACCCACGTGCAAAGGTGCAGGAGAACAAGGATGAAGGTCTGGTCAAGGAAAAGCAGCCAAGGGCAAGCTGATGAGCACAGACGCCAGAGCAAGGGGCCCTCGAAAGTTAGAGACGCATAAGCTACTTGAAAATAGGGGTGCACTGAAGACAGACACCACTGTGCTTTGAGCTGCAAGGTGGAGAAGTTACAGCAACACTCTCCAGGGTGCAGGTCAGAGCACACCACTCTTGCCCTTTATACAAGAAACAACGGCTAAAAATGAAGAAAACAAGACTTTGTAAAAAGTTATGGGAAGGCAACAGGGAACAGTCAATCTAGAAAACAAATTGGGTTCAACAATTTTAGCCACCAGGGAAACAGAAATTAAGACCAGCACCAAGAAAACAAACAATGAATGCTGTCCAGGATGTAGTGAAAGAGGAACCCGCATTCACTCCCCGTGGGAATGCAAATTTATGGAGCCACAATGGAAGTCAGCGTGGAGGTTCCCCAAAACGCTAAAAACAGAACCATGATATAACTCAGCCACCGGATTGTATTTCTGCAGGAAGGACTCTAAGTCAACACAGCACAGGGACACTTGCACGCCCATGTTGTACAATAGCGAGGAAAAGGAGCGAGGCTAGGTGCCCAGCAACAGATGAACTGGTAAAGAGCTGATTCTACACACGATGGAACTATATTTAGCCATCGAGAAAAACAGAATCATGGCATTTGAAGGAAAGTGCATGGGGTTGGGAACCATTATGTTAAGCAAAATAAGGCAGGCTCAGAGAGACAAACACCATAGTTTTCTCTCATATGAACTAGGTGTGTCTGTGTGTGTGTGGGTCAGATCATGAAACTACAGGAAGAGATTTTAAGCAAAAGGGGGAAAAAAAAAAAAGGAACACACAGGACATGAAGGCAGAAGAAGGAACTTCTGAAGAGTAGAAGGGGACCAGCAAAGGGGCTGCAAAGAGCATGGAGGGCAGGGGAAAAGGGGTGATAGTGTACAATGACGTGCATATGAAAATGCCAAGATGAAAGCCATTATTTCCATGCTAACTTAAGATGTTTCTATTTTTTTTTTTTTTTTAAAGAGAAACAAACAAAACCAATCCAGTCTGTTAGTTTCTTAAAAGAGAAGTGCGCATGCATGAGGCCTTAGGCTCGTTCCTGGTTGGGGAGCTGAGAAAGCTATCATTCCTTAGCAGTTCTGTTCCTGGCATATGCTCAAGAGAAATGAAAATGTGTCCAAGCAAAAACTACTGTAAAAAAATGTTCATTAAGAAACCCCAAAGCAGAAATAGCTCAAATTTTACCACCAATTAGCAATGAATAAATGACCGGAATATCTACTATCACCTGATCATTGTGTGATGCCCAATACATACTAAAGTATGTAAGAGTATGAAAGTATACTCAAATGACCACAGATGGCATAAATCCGCTTGTAATGGTGTTTCTAGGGTAGGCAAAGCTATAAAGAAAGTACATATGGTCTGCAGGACTGGGTGAAGCAAGAGAGACTGACTGGTAATGCATATTTCTGAGGGAATAGGAACATTCGAAACTTAGAACTGTGCTAACAGTTGCATGGCCTACAATATGTCAAAGGACCAAAGTTCACACTTTATGGCAAGTAAACCACAGTTTATAGCAAAATGAAAAAGGAGAATGAACCTCTGTGGGGATGACTGGAATACTAGCAGAGCTGTTTTGCAGGTGATGGTCAGGGCCCAGGGCATCCTTGGCCACAGCAGGTTGGATTTGGTAAAAGAGTGCATGGTGCTCCTGTGGGAAGCTGGCAGTGGCAAGAGCTGGAGTATTATGGGATGGGTGCAATTTAGCTATGAGCAGAGCTGTGGAGCAGCAGCTAGAGGGGAAATAAGAAAGACTTAAATATACAGTGACTTGCTCATCCTTTCAAGTCATTTTGGGAATTGGGGTCTGGGAAAGAAGATGAGAGAACTAGATTCCTAAGAGGGAAGCATGGGCAAAGAACACACAGGAATGAGACCATGGGAACCCTTCAAAGAAAAGAACCCAGCGTACCAAGATTGGCTTATGTGTTGGGAGTTACCAGGGAATTAATAACTGGCCTATATGATTCATAATGAGAGTCCAGTGTTCTGCATATGTTCTGTGGTCCCTCTGCAAATACTCTTCATGAGTTCTGGCTCTTAAGATGTGGACCTCTAGGCATTTCCGAACCTTAGCGAATGTAGAACCTTTTCCTTCGGACTCAATGGTGATAGTGTGGGTTCGCCGAAGGAGGATCTGGTCGATGTCCTCCTCACAGAACTTAGACCCTTCATCTTCCTCGTCCATGAGCGCGCCGTAAGCCCCCTTCCGGAGAAGGTCTTCTATCTCCTTCTTGGAAAGCTGTTGTACCTGTTTCAGAAAAAATTTAAGTATTCAAAGTAATTTAGAATTAAAAACAGAAACTAAATGTCTTAAGAGGGTTTACTTATGACAAAGGAAAATGCAACAAAATATGTTTAAATTTTGGGGTTAAAAAATAGCAAGTGAAGCATGATGATACACATCTTTTAATGTAGAAGTGGGGAGGCAGAAACAGGTGGATCTCTGGGAGTTCCAGGCCAGCCAGGACTACCTACTGAGACCCAAACAACAAAAAACAGATGCCAAACAACTTCTTACAATCAGCTGGATACACACAGAAGCCAGAAAGAACACATGGCTTGGGCAAGTGTCATCTTACCCCATTGGTGGCATTTTCTCTTCCACTCATAGACTGCAACACGGCTTTATCCAGACCCAGCTTCAAACTAGCCTTGTCAAACATTTCCCGTTCATAGGAGTTTCTTGTAATCAGCCTGTAGATTTTCACAGATTTGCTCTGCCCTATTCTGTGGCACCTAGCCTGAGCCTAGAAGAAAAAGAAAATCAGTGGCTGTTGTAATGGAATACATGGCTCTGTCCTCCCTAAATTCGTATATTGGAAAGCTGATGTGATAGGATTTGGGGGTGGGAGGACTTAGGAGGTAATTAGGTCACAAGGGTGGTACCCTAATGAATGAGATTAGCATCCTAGAGCCAGGAGGAAGACAGCTGTCTGTGCAGCAGTTTCTTAGCAATAACCCAACCTCGTTGTCGTCCAGATCTCACACTTTCAACTCCAGAACCTTGAGAAAGGCATGGGTATTGTTTAAGTGGCCTAATTGTGGCATTTTGTTTGTTATGGCAGCCAAAAGTGACCAACACAACTACTCAAGAAACACGGCTCTTTGGTCAGTTCTCAGACAGCATGTAACTAAAGGCGCAGTTTAGAAGGGGGCTAACACAGTGGGGGGTTTCTTCTCATCTTATGCTGAATTGCTCTGAGTCAGGAACCACAGGCCCAGCAATGACACACTGGTTCACTGGCATGACTCATGAGCCTGTCACTGGAGAAGGGAAAGGGGCACGGGGGCAGCCTGCCCCCGCTTACCTGGAGGTCATTCTGGGGGTTCCAGTCTGAATCAAAGATGATGCAGGTGTCAGCAGCGGTGAGATTAATGCCTAGCCCTCCTGCCCTCGTGCACAGGAGGAAGACAAACCTATCGGAGTCAGGTTTGGAGAACCTGTCGATAGCTGCCTGGCGGAGGTTGCCTCGGACTCGGCCGTCAATCCTCTCATATGGGTACCTGGAAACATAACAGGGAGGCCTGACAAAGAGCCACCATAGGCTTGCTCCTTTTCGCGGTCAAGAAAAGTATTCCACTGTGGAATATGCACTCACACAACAGAAGGGCTTAACACAAACAATTTTAGACCAGAGTTGTTTTCCTGAACAGTCAAAGGTTAAGTTTTATTTTACTTCCTCTTATGGAAACAGATAAATTCTAAAAATAGCTGATAAAAGAAATTTTTAAGTAAGAACTTTTCTCCCAAGTTGAATGAAATAACTTTTTGTGGGAAAACTGCCCACAAAAGTATGCAACATTAAAAACCAAAACACCCCCCACATAAATAGCGGGCAGTGGTGGCACAGGCCTGTCATCCCAGCACTCAGAAGGTAGAGGCAGGCGGGTCTCTGTGAGGCCAGACTGTTCTACAGAGCGAGTTCTAGGACAGCCAGGGCTACACAGAGAAACTCTGTCTCAGCCCACCCCCCTCAGAAAGCATGCCGTGGCCCTCCTCAGTCCTCCTGTAAAGATGCCCTTATAGATAACTAGTTTTAAAAGGAGAGATGACATATTGTTTCCATTCCGCCACCTCTCCTGCAACTGTCACGTCTAGGTGACCTGCTGGGGAGTCCTGTCCTTCCTTTCCGTTGTTTTTGTGCAGTGGCCTCACCGTCTCTGAATGAGATAGTCTTCCAGGATGTCCAAGCAGCGCACCATCTGGGAAAAGATAAGCACCCTGTGGCCACCAGCCTTCAGCTTTGGCAGCAGCTTGTCAATCAGCACCAGCTTGCCGGCAGCCTGGATCATTGCCTGGAGCTGAAAATCTGGAGACTCTGCATTGTGTGTTTCCTTAAACTCTTCCAAAATTTTCTCTTCAGCACCTGCAGAGATTGGATGGCATGACGTGAATACAGCAAAAGGTTTTTTTTTTTTTTTATTACTAAAAAACAATGGATTTGCTTTCAAAACCCACAACAAACTGGCAAAATCAGAAAATCCTATTCACATTTAAGAGCAAGGAGCCACCTGCTTACTCAAAGTTAGATACACACTAACTACAGGCCTACAAAAAGGACCAAAGTTTTAAGTTCCATACAATGAGGCATTTGGGGAGAGAGCCACATTTTTCAACAACCAAATGTTTCCTGACTATATTAAGAACAAAACAAAAACAAAGAACACACCCAAATCTCAACAACAGATTGTTAGGCCAGAAGTGGCAGAAACAAGCCATGGGCCAGATACCTACAGAAACTCTGGAGCCTGAACTGCCGAGCAAGGCGCTGTTTACTGAGCAGAAAACAAACAGCAGCTCTGCCTTGAATTACCCAAACCCTTTAAAGCTAAAACCAGAGTCAACTCTAAGGCTCCCTGGCAAACTTCCTTTTCGTCACAGTCTCCTCGCCATACAACAACCTGTGTGTGGCAGAGCAACCTCAAAAGAAGGACATGTTCCCAAGGATGAAGGCTAATGGCTATCATCTCTGACTCCCCCCACCCCCACCATATTGTGGGTTCAGAAAGCAGCAGGTGACGCTTCTTTCAGAGCCCAGGCTATTTGGCTGGAGTTAAAGCAGAGGGGATCGGGTCTCTTCCTCGGCCTCTGGGGCTCCCCAGCCACGGTATTGTCTACTCTTCCTCTCCTACCAAAGCTGCTCTTGAGAAAGTACACCAAATTTAACCCAAAGGAGTCATTTCCTACCACTATACTGCACTAGGAGCTTAAGCCTTCCTACCACTGTTTGAAACAGGTAAACTAATGACACGAGACGAGGATACAAAAATCCCTCAAAGGCTTCTGAAGGTTGGGTCAGACAGGCCGCTGCACCCGGTAGGATGGCACCTCGACAGGCTGCACAGCATGAATAGAGCACAGTCCCTTTCCATTTAAGGTGGTTGTGAAGCTGTCCTCATGAGGTCGTGGGGAGCATACCCAAGCAGTTAAGAATCAAGGGCAGATTAAAGCCACTTGATGTTTGGCACAAGTGCCAGGCCTTCCACACAGCACATGACCTTTTCACAAAGGGAGACTGGCAGAAAATGCCAGCTCTCTTGGAACAGCCTGACCCTTACTCGCCCTTCCAAAAGAACAAAAAGCTAAGATTCAGATTTTTTTTTTCCTTCTGGAAGTGTGGAAACGGACCAAAGAAAGATGAAGAACAAAATGCCACTTTAAAACACTAGCCGAAGTATAAAGGTGAAAGTTGTTTCTCAAGCCTGAAATCTGTAAACCCAGGTTGTAGATTCAGAAAGCTCTCGTGGACAGGAGAGAATTTTAAAGTGAGATATCACATTAGATCTTTTAGAAAGTTTATTCGTTTGTATAATCCATCATAAGATGCTTACAATTTAGAAATGATTTTTTTTTTACCTTTATGATATTTGAGCATTCTTTGTCCATGAGGCATAAAATCCACAATTAAAATGAAATTTAATGTAGTCTAAAACGGGTCAATGATCAAGGAATAGTTTTTAAAAATGAGATTTTCGTTTTGAGAAAGCAATGTGAGACAGGCTGGAATTATTTTAGTAAAACAAAAAATTGAAATATAAATAATTCAGCAGGGCACGGTGGTACTCTGGGAGGTAGAGGCAGGAGGATTTCTGTGTTCTCGAGGCCAGCTGGTCTGCAAAGGCCAAGGCTATACAGAAAAATCCTGTCTTGAAAAACAAACTAAAAACTAAAACAACAACAAAAGAAATAGAACTAATTCAAATAGAGAAATCTAAACTTACATTATATAATTTGAAATCTATTAAGCAGAAAAATAACTCTGCTGCCTTTTCAATCCCACCAATGATTTCTTACTCTTTAATGTTTAGAATTTTGTAAAGGTATGTGTGTGTGTGTGTGCATGTGCGTGAAGATGCCTGTAGAGTTCACAGGGAGTACATCCCTCCGGAGAGGGAATTACAAGCAGCCGTGAATCTATTCATGGGATGCGAGTGCTGGGAACCGAACTCAGGTCTGCTCCAAAGAAAGATGAGCTCTAACCACTGAGCACCTTGAAGTCCCTATGATTTCTTATAAGACCAGTAAAAAAGAAAACAATCTCTATATTTTTTTTCTAAAATGGGTGAACAGATCGATTTTAGAAATTCAAGTTTTTCTAGAGCAGATTATACCAAGAACCCTTCATTATCTACAGACATGGGCCCTTTACAGTTCTTTAAATGCGGTATTAATTACGGCTGCGTGGAAAGAGAGGGAAATTGTGGGGGACAGTAGCAATTTCAACCCTACGTCTCATAGTCAAATTTTCAAAATTAGCAATTAAAGATTTTCTTTGATGTTAGATTGGAGAATGTTAATTGGATATGGGTTCTGATGACACCCAACTACTTTCTTCACTCTTCCTATAAAGAACTGTATGGAACAGGGACTCCATGGACTCCCTGTTCTGCTTTCAGCATTCTTGTTCTCATGTTAGAAAATAAAATTCTATCCAAACAATGCTCAGGTCAGTGCTAATAACTCTACTTAGGATACCCAGGTAACTACTGGTTAGCAACA
The DNA here is from genome assembly GCF_907164565.1 of Psammomys obesus. Taxonomy (NCBI): domain Eukaryota; kingdom Metazoa; phylum Chordata; class Mammalia; order Rodentia; family Muridae; genus Psammomys; species Psammomys obesus. Next base: position 38,852,840 of record NW_026587216.1, on the reverse strand, counting down.
CTGACTGAGCTCTTGCCCTATGCTGGACGCCCTTTCGACCACACAAGCCTTTGTAAACTACCACCCTTCCAGAGGTTTCTCCCATTAGGCTTGTCTTACTACTTGCACCTATGCACAGAATGGCTCCTATTTTTCAAAACACATGCTCTGTGGAATAGAAGTTTAGCTCAACCGGGCCACTTTCCTCTGTCACACAGAGTTTATAACAATTTAATATGTACAATTAAAACTTCCTTATGAATGCTAACTGTATATGGGAACAGCTCCATGAGAGGTGACAATTTCAGATCCTAAATGAGAATGTACAGTTGGTAGACAGTCTCCACGAGATACAATGTATCCACCCCTGGAGCTGTGCACCTACTGTTTTCACACCCATCAGCATCTATCTATCTATCTATCTATCTATCTATCTATCTATCTATCTATCTATCTATCCTGGGGCAGAGTTTCTCTGTGTAGTGCTGAGCACATAGTATTTGTACATCGGCACTTATTTATTCATTTATTTACTTATTTATATTTATATTTTCTAGGGTAGGGTTTCTCTGTGTAGCTCTGGCTGTCCTGGAATTCACCCTATAGACCAGGCTGGCCCCAAACTCAGAGATCCCCCTTCTTCTGCCTCCAGAAAGCTAGGATTAAAGGTGTGCGCCATGACTGCTTGGCATTATCTGCATTTTACAAAAAAACTTCCAAGAAACAGAGGTGTAAGTAGACCTGTGTAATAGACACTTTGTTACCTATTCTAAGGACAGAAGAGCTCACCTCAAGGTATGACAATTACAACAAATACTCAAGGGGTACTAAGGTGTTCTGGAGAAAGGGCTATACGGGTGACCCTAGAGAAAAGTCAGGCTCAGAGAAGACCCACCAGCTGTGTTTTGTGGGGAAAACGTCAGCAATGCGCAGTGCATATAATTAACCTGAGGAAGCATGGAGGACTTGCAGGCACTGGGGTGTCCATCTTGTCACGGCACTGAGCTCCTGTGGCACAGCAGGGGCCAGCACCAAGGGTCCCTTAGGGAGTATCTCTATTTCCCCTCTTTCCCACTGAAGATTATTATCTATTTTCTTTCTACGAGCCAGGAAGAGGGGAAAAGAAAGTGTGCACGCACACTCAGGGGTATCTTCCCCTCACACAAGTACACTCCCAATTCCCAGGCTGCTGACAGGCTCGTGAACATGGGGACTAGGCGGCTGCCGCAGTAACCGTGTAATTACCACGCTTTCTTTAGAACAAAGCCAAAAACACCACTGAAAAAAAGGTGTGCGCAGAGGTCATGTCGGAGCAGTGGCCTCAGGTGCTGTGCTCTGAGCTTATCTTCCAGGCAGAGACTTTTTCGCCTACACTGACAGGGACAGCAAGGGTGGTAGACAGGTGGACGCTGCGAGACTGGGAAAGAACAGGAACTCCTTCGAGGTGTGACCTTGACTCTCACAAAAGAGTCTTGAAGAAGGGGGAGGCCGTGCCTCTTCTTCCTTAATGCACTCTACCCTATAATAAACACACAGTACCCCAGGCTGGCCGGTCATCACAACAGAAACTGCCCAGAGCAGAGCCTCAGCCCTTCAGCTTCTTTTTCTGCTTGCTTGTCTGACTGTCCTTCATTCCATCTTTTCTAGAGACTGCTGTGAGCAGTCTATTATTTTCATTTTTGAACCCCACACTGCCCCACCCCATTCCTGCCCTGATGGCTAGCCCCAAACTTGCTACAGAATTGACAAGGGACCTGAACTCCTGATCCTCCCTCTGCCTTCTTGGTGCTGGGATTACAGGCGTGTGCTGCCGTGCCTGCCCATGCTATGTGCTGGGATGGAACCCAGAGCGCTGTGCAGGCTTGGTGAGCAGTCTGCCAACTGAGGCACAGCCTCAGCCCAGTGCACACATTTCGAGCCAGTGCTCAGCTCAGACACCAGTTGTGGCTTTCCTCCACCTACAGTCTGGCTCCAAAGTAACATATGACCCCATCTGAGGGCTTCATTGCAGGGTCCACTCTATCCAAGGGGCACGGTCCCTCTGTTCAAACACACTGCTGCACTCTGGGTGGGAACCCTTTTGTTCTTGTCTTTGGATGTGTTAGGACTTCAGCCTCAGCATCCTTTCTTTTTCTAGTCCTGCCTGGCAAAATCCTTGTCTCATATGCCATCTTCCTCTGGGACTTTTAACTCAATCCCTTCACATCCTGCTGGTTCCCTACTGGCTATGCTCACACAGTCTTGGCACAATCATCTTAACAGTTTTCTGAAAGTATGTGAAGCATTTAACCCGTGTGAGCCAGTCACATGTCACCATGGAGTAGAAAACAGCAAGGCTATCAGTAACGGACAATATAATGAACAAAACTTTAATATCCCCTCCCACTTTAGGGGACACATGCTGAAAGCCTCCAGACTGCAAGGGACCTAAGGCCACTTTTCCACCACACACTTCAAGTAGCTGCCAATGGCTGCCCCCATGGACATGCTCTTAAGTGCTTTGGGCTCAAACTCCCCTCCCCCAAAACACCTCCCAGGGCTCCTCTGTCTTTAGCAGCAGGCTGGGCCCTGCAGACAACATCTGTTCCTGAAGCAAATGCCCGCTTCCTGATGAAGGGGGTTGGTAACAGGCAGGGTGGCCTGGTGCTTCCAGAGAGCATTGGCCACCACCAAAGGGGGACACCCCCACGAGCGGACAGCGCTGTGATGAGCACACACCGCGAGAGCACAGGGCCTCAGCACAGGGCCAGAGGGGAGCTTCTGAAGCTTGTACCAACCTCCATTTTAACAAGCTCCAGGTGGGCAGGCTTACCATTGATTAGATAGGGATGGTTGCAGCATTTTCTCAACTCCATCATAGTGTTTAAAAGGTTAGGTACGTTAGCTTGTCCACCACCTTTGGAAAGAAATGTAAAATTCTTCTCAAGGATGGCTCGGTAATATTTCTTCTGAATGTTTGTTAGCTCAACTTCAATAATAGTTTCTTCTTTGGGGGCCAAGTTCTTTTCTACATCCTCTTTGAGACGTCTCAACATCATTGGCTTTAGAATAGCCTGTAGTTTTTGCACCTAAAAAAGGACCTCATGTCAATACTGGTATCTCCATTTGCTTGTGTGTTAAAACATTCCAGCATTTTTTAGAAAGGGAAGACTGTCTCATTTATTTAGTATCCATTTTCAGTTTCCAAAGCCTAGGAAGAATGTAAAGGAGCTACACTTGGAGTTGTCATAAGAGACGTACAAGAAGGCTGCGTGGCCTATGTCAAAGAGAAAACTTTACTTATTCAGAACTCCTGAAGAGCTTGAAGGGCTTGAAAACCTCAGAGTAGGGCTGGGAGGGCAGGGGGTGTGTTTATTTAGTTTTTCCTTTTGTTTTAGCCATGGGGATGAATAGGAAAGGAACAAGGGCAACGTCAGAGGGTTGGTTCTATGCTTCTCTTTCCTCTGTGGAAAGAGATGATGAATGTGGTGAGGGGCTGAGAAAAATTACTCGGCATTGATGACCATACCAGACAGAGAAGTCTCAGTCTGGTTTTCTCTTGCACTGACTGGCACGATACTGTTGTTATCTTACAGAAGAGAAACTAAACGGACCCAACTCTGAACTCAATCAGGAGGCCTGGGCCAGTAGGCTGGAAAGAGGGCAAGTAAGTCCCAAGATTTCAAGCTCATGAATGCATTCATTTCAGTGAGGTGTAGCTCTTTGCCGGTTCACTGACAGAAGGCTCCACATGAGTTAGTACACCCTTACGGGGCCTACAGCGGCCAAGTGTTTCTCACACACAAGCCCTTTGGTTTCTCCCAGGAATCCGCTGGGCCAGGTAGGCCTCTAATTTTGAAATGAAAATAAATAGGCTTGAAGCAGTGTGGTTCAGAGATGAAAGCAAGGAACCAAAATTCCAGTAACAGGTGGATCCACAACTCCAGGAGCTTCTGACACTGCCCTTGAAGTACACCCTCCAGAAACACTAACCCAGACGGCACAGGACTCCCTGAAAGTTGGGTTTGTAACGTAACCAGCCTATAAAAACTCAACAGGTTGTTAGGGGTGGGAGAGGGAACGGCCAAGGGACAAACAAGACCAGCTTTGTAATGATGACTTCAAGCCCTAAAGAAGAATGCACAACGCTTGTAGGACAGAATCCTTCCAGCTTAAAGTTCACAAAAGCCAAAGCTTTGCCATTTCACGGGTTCATCTTCAGTTTTGTGACTGAAAGGCAGGGTGAAGGGTGAAGTACCTGCTCTTCCGTTTTCAGATCACCAAATTCTTGCATAAAGGTTGTTTCTGAAGGGAAGCGACTTGGCTCCAAGAAATGAAGCAGGCTGAAGAGCTCTTCCACAGTGTTCTGCAGCGGGGTCCCAGTCAGCAGCACTTTGTGTTCCTGTAAGGACGCGAGGAGAACAACTTGCCAAACCGGAACAGCACAGTTTCTCACAGCTAACACTTTTCTCTCTGCATCTAGACTCCCCTACTTCTGCTTGCCATGGGGGGCCCGAATCCACCGCACATCATGTGTAGAACTTAGAACAAAGAAAGCGATACGGGCATGTGTCGTTCCTGCTTCTGGGAGACCACACAGAACACAGAGAACCCCATCCCAAACCCTGTAGACCCTTTCCAAATGCCCCACCACTCCTCTTTCTTCTGAGTTTGCTAGGCTGAGTTTTAAGGATGATGGTTTCCTAAGTCTCCCTAAGTTTCCTAAGTGGTGTTTTATTTTCCCCTTCCACTGTAGTTTTTCCTAAAGTCCCTAGACTCAGCTACATGCTCCTTTCTATTCTTTAGAACAGCAGGACCCTCACCTTTCCATCTGCTTCCAGCATGACTCACTGTAGAGACAAAAGAAGTGCCTCTAAATGTAACAGCACCTGAAAAAATGACTCTGTTCTACAAAAGTTCCCAGCTACCAAGAGGTGGCTTAGTTTTAAATACCACAATCATTTTTAAAAATTCAATGCTCTTTCTAACTTCGTGTCTGTGAAGCACATTAGACTTTTCCTTAGCCAGCCTTCCTGCTTGTGAGCTCCTTCCTCCAGGTCTTGATGCAACTATGCCTTCTCTTTCTACTTTGACACAAGCAACAGAGAGGCCCTTTAGACTGATCAGGATTAGTAATGCTAACTTATTTCATTCGTTCGTTTGTCCATTCATTTGTTTGTTCATTCATTGCTCGTCTCTCATATATGACATCCAGACTGCGATTTCTCCTCCCTCTTTTCCTCCCAGTCCTTAAGAAAAAAACCCACAAGTTAAGACAGGGTCTCATGTGTCCCATGCTGGACTTAAGCTTATGATACTCTTGCCTCCACTTTCCAGGTGCTGAGATTGCCAGGACATATGCCCTGCTTTGGGGGTCAAGAAAATGGAAGGGTTGGTGGATGTTAGGCTCTACCAACTGAGCTACACCCCTAGGCCTGAGCTTATGAACTTTAAAAGCCTTAATATTTCGTCTTTGTTTGGGTATGTGATGTATAACCCAGCAAATTTATTTTAGAAAGTGACTGCAGCCATGTGGAGATTTCAAAATAAGATTCTGATTTAACCTGATATCTGACCATGCAGAACATACAGTCACTAAACCCTCGTGAGGTCATCTACGTGATGGCAATATCTGCCAGCTCTGTCTGTCAATGGGGAAGCAGTTTGGTGTTTTCTTCCTCTCTTGGAGAAGTGTCTGATTAAAGATGGATGGGTTACCATCATCACTAGGTTCAGAAAGCAGCACAATCCGCAAATGAATCCAGGGCTTCTAGACTGGTGAGTTTCACAGACCACAATCACTGATATACCAAAGTCCTGGATGACTTTATCCAAGAGAGTTTGAAAATGCAGTCACAGAGTGAGGAAAGATACTGCAGTGAAGGAATGGTAGCCTTGCTGGGCTGACTGTCTCGGACTTTTCTTATGCCCTTTCTTACTGGCTTAATTTCTGAGCACTTATCTTAAACGTCACTACTTTGAAACACTCATTTCAAACGCTCTATGTAAGTAGAGGAGCCTGTCTTGGGCTGGGGGCACTATCTCCTCCAGTCTCAGCAGACAGGTGGAGATGCATCTGCCTCAAGAACATGCTTGCTCTCTTTGGTACAGATGGAGGATGTGTACTTAATTTCATTTTAGCAACACATTTTTATGTGGAGCCTCCTGTGAATGCAGAGACAACAGAATCAACAAAGACCTAAAAGAACCTTACGGCAGCCCCTCTTTGTTGGGGGCTTTCCTTTCAAGAGCTCCTACAGAGGACTGTGTCAACGGTCATTAGCCCTACACACCTCCGTTGCCTTTGTCACAGGACAGACACATACCCAGGAATCTTCTTTTTGGACTTGGAGATTACCTTCATCAAGCACATGCTCAACTCAACCCAGTCTAGTACAAGTAACAGCAATCGCTAAGACCTCCAGCCCTGCCTGGACAGGGCTCCTCCTCACAAGTTAACTATGGCAAGAGTATAGGTTCAAATGATGTCACAGTAAGGATTTAAGCACCAAGCACTCAGCCATTCTCTACTGCATCAATACAAGGGTACTGTGACTTTGAACAACAGCATCTTCCACCTTAAAAACATCTCTCCTGAGACAGGTCACTCGAGATTCCTAGTGCATTATTCAAAATGTGTTACAGGCACACTGGCTGTGACAGCCAGAACCCCTAGGACTGGTCTCACACTGCAAGGGACAGCCTCAGCCTCCTGCCTACTCAGTGAGGAAAACATTATTATTTCCCTATGTGCTATTATGCATGAAAGGTAAATATCTCAAAGGCAAGTAAGTTTTTTGATGTTGAGATAAATATTTTTTTCTCACACACACACAAAACAAAACAGTATTTTACAGTGAAATCTACTATTTTGAGACTTAGAAATTAATACTAAATCATAACTTAGGACAAGCTCAGCTCAGTCACACGACTTTAAGCCTTCAGAAATGGACATACAACATCTCTTAGTGGATCACCATGAAGACACACCCCTGCTCTGGAGACAGTGAGATATGTCTTGAACATCTGTGTTTACCCGCAATTAAAGGATTACTTCCCTGCACTGCTGGAGTCCCTGTCACCTGCAGAAACAAAGACAGCCAGGAGTCCTTCCTTCGCTAAGACCCCACATCAGGGCCTTTCTCTGTTTCTCTAAACGTTCATGCTGCTTTGCAGACTGGCTACCAAAAGGTTGACCTGCCTTATGGGAAACACTACCTTAAGTAGGAAAAAAAAAAAAAAAAAATCAGTCAGATGTTCAGACATCTTCCTTTTAGCAAAATTAGATTTCACCTGTTTGTAATTAAAAGAATGGCTGGTTAGGCTAGCCCCTTGCAGAAGCTGTGACAGAAAGCTCCGAGGTTCTTTTCAGTAGTTCCAGTCTTTAGTAAAATGTGTACAGCCCCGAACATGCAGAAGGGTTCCTCATCTACTCCCAATAACAAAAGATCCTATCAACTTACAGCAGCTCTTCAGGTTAAGTTAACTGAATCTGCCAATACATTCTAAATGGTAACAACTTTCCTATTCAAATGTACACTAAAAATGAGAAGCAGGGCTGGTGAGATGGCAGCAACAGGTGAAGGTAGCTGCTGCCAAACCGACAACCTAAGTTCACTCGCCAGAACTCACGAGGCAGAGAGAACCAACACCACGGTATGTGTGGGACCTCGACACGTAAGTAAATGAGTGTAAAGGAAGGGTAGGGAGGGGCAGACAAATGGTCATGCTATCTTCCAACCTATTGGGCAAGAAGAAATTCAAGGACAACAGAACCTGTAGCAACGTCTGTCAGAGGATCATACATACACACAGCAGGCATAGCAAATACCCAAATAATGCTCTTCATACAACATGCCACTAGCAGTTATTCCTACAGAAAAGAAAAATCTTAGAATACCAAAGTAGGAAGACATGGCTATTTCTTTGGAAAAATAAGAATAAGCATTGTTTAAAACCCTAGGACAAATGTTGAGGTCTTCAATATCCCAAACTTTTTAGCATCTGCATAATCTGAAGATATGTCCCAGCCAACCAACTGACAGCGGGCATCTACCAACTGGCCCAGTGGAACAAAACCACATGCTTGGGAATGTAGCTGAACTGTTATCACTGAGGCAGAGCTTGGTCTGACAGTTAATGACATGGCAAATACTTGAAATTGACGTTGGTACAAACAGCATGACCATATTCTGCTGTGATACCAGAAATCAGTGTTAAGAATGAAGAAGGCAACAGCAAGTTCTGAATGGCTTAGAACTGACAGCTCTAAGTTTGGGGGACTGACGGGCTTTGCAGCGGCCCTTCACAGGAAGAGCATTCAAAGACTAGAGTGACAATGAGGAAACTTGGAGGCAGCACCAATCATCACTAACCAGGTCCATCATCTTGAGTCCTTCCAGCAGCTTGCAGTTCCTGTTCTTCAGCCTGTGGGCTTCATCAATGACCACACAGCGCCAGGGAATATTGCGCAGCTCAGGACAATCAGTCAGAATCATCTCAAACGTAGTGATGATGGCGTGAAACTTATAGGACCCCTTTATCACTCGACCCTACAGGTACAAAACAGATTTATTACTCAGGAGTGATTATGTTAGTAAATCTGAGGATATAAAAAAGCTGCTAATATTTAAACCTTTGGAGACCTCTGTATTTTAGGTTAGCACAGTCTGTTTCCAGGTTACTTTTTAGGCTACAGCTATTTTGGTAAAAACAGAATCTTAAAACATTTCCTTTCTAAAAGAAACTGGCTAAGTGCTAGGTCAAATTTCCTCACAGATCACATGTAGTAAAGTGCCATTAGGGGCATCCAGTCTAGCTACAACCCACAGAATCTAAAAGGAAATTAAGTGCTAAGGTAACTTTGAATTTTTTTTAAGTTTCTCTAATTTATTTTTCTACTTGTTTTATTAATATTTCTTTAAAAATGCCAAATATTTGAAGTAGAAAAAAAATCTGAAGAGGATGTACCTTATTTCTCAAATCTAAAGATAAATACAGATTTTAGTACTTTCCTCTTTTAACTGTAGGTCACACTTTTGATTTAAAGAGTCTGTATACATTTGCCTTATTTCCAACTACAGGACAGCAGCTACTGCTTAAAACTTACACGTGGTTTAGCATGTATCATCTATCATGTATGCATAATACTTTATTGCTAATATTAAGCAATAATTACAAGCAGGTAACTACAAAACAAAATTAGAGCAACTCCTACTAAACAAAGTATCAATAAATCCCTTTTTTTTGTATACTGGAATTTTTACAATGCTTAATATCTTTTCACTTCTGGTCATAGTATAATATGTTCGCTCTCTGGTCACAGTATTTTCATTTTTTTTTGTTTGTTTGTTTGATATCATCTCAGGCATACAAAATAAAACCAAGCTATTAATATATCATGGAGTTTTGTAGTCACCAAGTGTTAAGAAAAGTTATTCCTTCTAATTAAGTAGTCACAATAATGAATGCTAAAATATAAAATGTGGTATTCGCAGATATAGAAACATTATGCAAACATGTATTGGATCTCAAGCAAGTTTCTCAAGACAGCAAAACTCAAGGCATTCCCATGTCAGAGATTTGAGTCTTCAACCCCCTAAAACTTGTACAACAGGCATAGGGTCACCCCACCAAGGTTTACCTGGGGATCTTTGAAGTACATTTCATACAACTGAATGGTCCGACGGCTAGCTTGGCTCCCATGGTACACAACCACGTTCAACTCCGTCCAGGTTCGGAATTCCCTTTCCCAGTTGGGGATCGTGGACAATGGGGCAATTACTAAAAAAGGGCCATGGATTCCTTTCAAATATATCTCATAGAGAAATGTAATGGACTGGATAGTTTTTCCCAAACCCATTTCATCTGCTAAAATGCAGTTTCGCCTTTGGGAAAGAAAAATACAGGAAAGCTTAATGAGTATTAGCTATTGCTCTCTTTTCACAAAATACATACTACAAATACTTGTTCACCCCATATGACTTTATCTTCTTAGTTCAGCAAAATATGTTTCAAAGAAAATTCTCTAAGAAACAAATATTTCTACGTAGATCTGTTATTAATTTAATTAATGAATAACTTAAGTGCATCCCAACAGTTGAATTTTAAAAACATATTGCAGCAAAAAAATCTTATTTACTTTTTTTAAAAAAATTAATAGTTCTAATACTACAAAGGACAGCATTTATTAAAAGTAAAGAGAAACATGTTTTACATACATGTTGTACCAATTGAAAAGTAGCCAGTTTACTCCCTCCAACTGGTATTCCCTGAGTTTGTTCTTGTTTTTATACTCCCTGGAACTCTCCGATTTCTTCCAGTCATCAGCAGGAGGTCGCTCCTGTTCCAAATATAGTAAATCCCATTAGTGGTTTCTCCAAGACTGCACCACTGTGCTAGGCCCAAATTAAACCCTTCACCAGGAGTCAGTCCTCACCACACGCTCTGTTTCCGGCTCCCTGGACATGAGTTTTTCAAACTCTTCGATCTTCACTGGATCTATGTCCTGCCTCAGCTCCCAAGTGCTGTCTTCGTAAGGGAGTGAGCACCACTTTACCAGATAGTGAGTCACAGGCTGAGCAGGTTTAAACAAAGCAGAACTAGAGTCATTCGAGCAGACGTTATATACTAAGGAAGCGACATGTGCTCTGTTTTGCTGATCAGTACAACCCCTGGCATTAGGAAGACTGAACTGACCACATTTTAAAACGAGAACCACCGAAAGTTGCCTCCAGTATACACTGGAAACTGTATTATTGAGTATTAACAGAAAAAAGAATTAGCTTTTTATCTGAATCATTGGTTCATGACCGAGTATCAAGGATAGCTAATGAATAGCAAAAAGCCAAATCAAAAACTAATTTTTATCTGATCCAACTATTCATCAAATACTTGATTTGGATTTATTATAGTACAAAAATAATCTTAGTACATTTGTTTATATAACTGAATAGTTGCTTGAAGAGTGAAACACAGACAAATTTATTAGGACAATCTACTTCTTCCTTCAGGGGAAAATGCTGTTTGAATTTAGTCGTATTAAAACATAATGAACTTGAGTTCTACAAGAATGAAGGGCAAAATATTTTTTGGGTGGTCTGTGTGAGCAGGAACTCTCCTTTTGGTCTCCTTTAGAAGAGACTTGAGTCTGTTGATCTGCAGTTCAAGATCAAGGTACGCTGGCTTGTCAAAAATATTTGCTGCCAATGTAAATGTGCTATGGGACAGGTTTTTATGGACAACTAAGCAATACGACAAAGGTGAAGATGGCATCGAACACACGGTCTCTGAAACACTGCAAGTTTTATTATTTGAAGTTTAGAGTAAAGGAGGGTGTTCCCGGAAGGCTCTTCCAAGCTCGGCAAGAGCGAAGGACTCACACAGAAAACTCACCTCGACAGAGGCCAGGAATTGGAGAGCTCACGATAAGAGGCCAACGGCAACCGAGACAAGCTCAGTCCTCAGTCTTGTCTCATCCTCACCTCCCTACCAGCTTCCTTTCTAGTCTCAGAGGCACAAGAAAGCCAGGTCTAGGGTCTCAAAGATAAGTCTTTCTAGTCCCCCACCAACTGAAGTTCACCAGCGCTACTGAGGGTGCTCAGTGCCAACTAACGCTAAACTCCAATCCGCTATAGGTGTGCTGTCAATTCTACAGGGGGACAGCGCTACACGACACAGACATACGAAATCTGCTGAGGTCTTCACTGATCAGCATAGAGCTGTGAAAATGTTTACGCAGTTCAGACTGAAAAGAGTGAAACTATTCAGACCACACATAAAAAATATTCAGCCCTATCAAGTCACAGAACTAATAAGAGATCTTTAAGTTTCAGTTACACAAAGACCAAGAGCATGTGGAGGGAGGTTCTGACCAGGCCTTGATTTCATCCCTTCTGTCAGCACACAGGAGCTGCCTGAACCACCCTGGGCAACCCAAATGAGCTCCTGTTACCTCGCCCCGGTCATCTGTGCTATGGGCAAAGTCCATTATCCGGTCAACTTCCACATAATCTGGATTAAAAAGATCATCCTCAATCTGTTCCAAAAAAGAAAAATAAAAAAAGTTAAAATGCTTATTCATTTCTTCAGAGAAACACTATTTCACTTTTCATTAGGCAATAATATTTTGGGTCACAAATACAAAATTTGTATTTGACACACTCTATTATATTAATTGAAATGCTACAATTTAACAAAATCACTCCCCATGAGGAAATCAAACTTCTCAGACTTTGTTAACTGGGTATTTTAATTACTGTGTGAAACCTTTTACTATGAGGGAATGTTTAAGAATATTTCAAATGAAGTGTGAAATTACAATTCACTAATGGGCAATCCAAAAGGCTTATGGCATGCAATACATTTCGCATTCTTGAAAGGGGAGTATGCAGCAAAGAGTCAGAGCCACACATGGTACGTGCAAGTGCAACTCAGGATGCTGTGAGGAGCCTTGTACAGGTTAGCATACCACTAACGCCGACACCGGCAGGTTCCACACTGACTGAGCACGTCGGGGTGTTTGGAAACCTTTGCCAGCCGGCATCTGTATCCCATTACAGTCGTCCCACTGATCTTAAACATTCCAATATCTTATTTGTACTGAACACTAAGTGTTTGGGTAAAAGAAAAAAAAAAAAAACAAAGAAATGAACCCTAAGTAAAGTTACTTAACTAATATTCTAATGATATTTACAAAAGCAGAGTGATACTGCTTATTTAGAAAGAATACAAGAATAGGATACAGTTCGAGCACGTTACAGTTCACATGAAAGAACAGGCTGCAGCTTCATTGGAAGCTCTAGGCCTTGTCACACTGAAAGAAGCCCACATCCGTGTCTGAGTTAGAAGACACACACAGATTAGCTTAGTAACATCGCGTAATGCTCACATGCAAAAGGCAGCTTAGAGTCAGTCATTCTCCATCCCTTGAAAAGGGAGCTGTCAGTTACACACTGTGTTCAAGGAAGACAACCACTCTGGCTATTTGTACCCACTGAAAACATCCAACTTGCGTGCTTTGGGTCATGAATTATGAAACAAAAAGCAGATACAAAAATGTGCTTCTGTTTGCCTTCGGCGTTTTCACAGAGGAGAGCAGCAGTAAGGACACATTCCATCGGTCATTTGACTTAAAGTGTTAACACACTGATGAATTTAGCTTTGCCCAAGCTTCTGGGTTTAGGCAAATGGCATGCACATATTATTTACACACGAGACAAGCAGTAAAATATTCCACAAGCTAGGTCTGGATGGCAAAGGCTCTCTGTAGAACCACTTCCTTTTCATCAGGAGCTTTCATAGGCAATGCTCAATCTACCTTCCCCTACATCCACTCCCAATGAGGGCACTCAATGGCACCATGTATATGACGGACTTCCTGAATACACTGTAGATGCAGCAGAGTCAGGAGGCCTAAGCTTCGGCAAAGCATGCAAAAGCAGCCATAGCTAAGAACCCTAAAGGAACAGAGTTGAAAAATGGGTAAAGCCAGTGATCACAGATGGGTCTGCAAGTATGTAAATAAAAGGAGGTACGGATGGGATGGACAGAGTTGTATTCTTTTCTACTAAGTCTCATTCAGAATAGAACTAAGATTTCTAGTTGCCATTTTACCAGGAAGATAATGCTTTGCATCCTGAGAGCAAATGACTCAGAGATAACAGGTTCAGACTAACACTCTGTATGTTAGGGTCAGAAACAATTCACTGACGGACGAGTTTGTACTTACAGCAACCAGAGTCCAAATGAATTTACTAAACAGGACCATGACTTAAGGGTGGGGAAAGCTCCCATTGTGCTTTCCCCTGTTCCCTCCTATTGAGCCTCTAAAAAAAAGGTCAGCTGGACATACGGTTCCCCTCTCTAGTGAAGCTGTTTACCCAGTGTCTCAAAATTTTACCTTTACGTTCATAAAGGAGGGCACAAGCAATAGAAACTCACGGCCTGGTTTTGTCTTGTTTTCCAGACCACTCTTTCAAAGAAAAACCATCCTAATATTTTCCTAGGTGAGAGAACTGAGTCACATTCAGTAGCCCAAGTCTCTCAGTGTTGAGTGCTTATTGCTCCTGAGGCAGCAGAACAGGAAGGTGAGACCAGAGAGAGCAGCACCGGGCACCCAGGGCTTCCGGTCTGCAGGTGTCCCGAGGACAGGCTGAGAAAAGCACACCCAACCCCTGAGACTTCTAGGATACTAAGGCTCAAATTACTAATGTTCTCCTGTCTCACCCTCCTCATCTCCACCAAGGGCCAAACTTGGAAGGCAGTGGTCCAACTGTTGGCAGTTTACAATCCTATTTGTTGCAGCTGATGTTCAGTTCAGTCCTTATTTATTTACATTTTGCATTTTTGCCCCTGTCAGTGTGGGGGGATTGAACCCACAGTCTCACGCTTGCAAGCAAGTATTCTACTACTGAGCTACACGCCAGGCCCTTATTAACTCTTTCGGGAAAATAGCTAAGAAATCATTAGGTAGTCTCTCTCAAAGTTAGAGAGGTGTTGTTTTTTTTTAAAAAGCTTTCTTGTCTGGTATGGGAAGGTAAGTTGGCGATCTTGAGTCCAGAGAACCAGCTAAGCAGCTTGTGAAAGCACCCTTTAAGACATAAGCTGGTCTCCTCAGTGCAGCTTAGCTATCTCTATCTAGAACTGATAACAGAGGGCAAAGAGAACAAGGGTAGGAGACACTGCCTGCCCTCTGTGCAATGGCACGCAGCATCTGCTCAGTGACCTCTGTGAGAGGCACAAGCTTGAGCAACAGCCATCTGTGACATATCCCCATCAGCATAAACCTTCATACCTACTGATGCTTTTGACCTATGCTCGGCAGACTTCCGCCTGCTGACTGTGTTCGCTTCTCAGCTGCATGTTTGTTGTAAAATATTAATCGCTCCACCACTGCTATTTCCACATCTGCAAAAACCTGTATTTTCTAGATGAAGCCAACAGGAAGGATGAGATATTTCCTATTTACAAATTTTAGCAATACCAGTTACCGATACGGAAGTAACAGTACCAAGTGAGGCAAGCTAGTCTTTCGCTCACTGTCCTAAAATTCAAACTTTGGAGTATTTCAATAAAGAAAGCATTTCAAACATTAACCAGGTGCTTCATACCTCTGAAAGGAACTTGCTCTGGCCCTGCTTTGACTTAAACCGTTTTATCTTTTGCTGAATTCTCCTATCTTTCTCCAGATCTTCTACCGATGCCCATTGACAATGAAGATAAGAGCTGAAAGAATAAAAGAATAAAAGGAAACATTTAGAAAGTAATCATTTAACTTATGTCTTATTTTAAAAAATCATCAAAAATACCATTCACACACACACACACACACACACACACACACACACACACACACACGTCCACTTAATGATCACTGACGGTACCAAGCAACATTCAATACAGCCACTTATGTTTGAAAAACAAAAGAAAATCAATAATGTCGTAGTACTTAAAAGTTGCTATCTGCCTAGCCTTGGGCTTTATCCACTACCCTAACAAACAGAAAAGAGCCCAATAACAAGAGATATTTTCCTAAGTTAACAGATTATACATCAGTATCAATTAGCACTACAGGGTAGCCTTAATTATGAAATGTTTTGAGCCTTTCAATTTTGAGAAATAAATGGCTTTATTCAAGCTAAAAAAAAAAAAAAAATTAAAGTCTCAGTTCCTTTGGGGATGAGGGCAGTAGTGTGGCCCCAGTTCATACAGAGCCTATACATAGGCCCTCTTGATTAGCTTCAGGACGGAGGGGGCAGGCAGCACTGGCTCCTGCCTGTGCCCCTCTGATGGAGCTCCACCACATCCCTGTGCTGCTGGCTTGTGTTCTTTGAGAACTAGGAACAATGTCTCTCAACACTTTTCATTCAAACTCACTCACTGGATAACTTCTACCTCGTACTGGCCAACTCCCATCTCTTTCAGACTCATCACCTGCCATGAACAGGTTTTTCTTCCTTGACCTGAACTGGAACACATTCTGAACCCCCATTTCTCCTTCCACAAGACTCAAAAGTACAATCAATGTTTTACAATACCTTCAACATTGTACTATTCCTCCCCTCATTGCTCCCAGTAGCTACCATCATCTTGTTTTTCTTTCTGGGATGACATTAAAAAGCTGGTGCTAAGCACAGTGGTTCATGCCTAAAATCATAGCACTTGGGAGGTAAGAGAGATAAGAGCATGTTCAAGATCAGCCTAGGTGACATAGCAAA
The DNA here is from genome assembly GCF_907164565.1 of Psammomys obesus. Lineage (NCBI taxonomy): Eukaryota > Metazoa > Chordata > Mammalia > Rodentia > Muridae > Psammomys > Psammomys obesus. The sequence goes on along the minus strand of NW_026587216.1, from coordinate 38,836,665 downwards.
GCCCTGAGTCCAGGCCACAGAGGAAGACAATGCAGCCAGCCCTGATGAGACCTGATAGGCTAGGGTCAGAGGGAAGGGGAGGAGGACCTCCCCTATCAGTGGACTGGGGGAGGAGCACAGGAGGAAAAGAGGGAGGGAAGGATTGGGACAGCATGAGGGAGCGGGGCCACAGTGGGGATACAAAGTGAATAAATTGTAATTTTAAAAAAAGGTTAAAAAAAAAAAAAGAAAACTAAAGGCTAGGAATGCAGCTCAGTAGCAGAGTACATTACAAGTATATGCAAGGTTCAGGGCTCAGCATTATTATGAGAGAAAGAAAGGGTGATACTTGGACCTACAACTCTTCCAAGATACCACCACACAGAGATGAATCCTTCAAAATGGTTTCCTATTGAGATTTATGTCCTAATATATCTTTTCAGATCTAGGACTGAATAACTACTAAAGTCAAGTGAAAGAAAAGAATATTTTAAACTTTTTTTTTTGCCTTAAATAGATATGAATTCATATAACCCCCACAACACACACACAGAAAATAGAGCAAATGCATGCACCAAAATGTTAATAATTATCATTAGTAGTAAGATAACAAACATTGTATTTTCTGCTTTCAACTTGTATAGATTTCTAGTAAATAATAAGCAATACAGCCATGACTAGAAAACACGAAGCAGCCTACTCTATCCTTCTTGTTAACTGACAGAAAAGACACATGGACAGGTAAAATTTTGCCTTGAGGAAGGGACAAACACCTATGACGCCACCAGAACGGCTCCAACCTGGACACAAGTACTTGGGCAAGTAGATCTGGCCCTGCTCTGCCAACTGCAATCTGAAATTTTCAGTCACTGACTCCACGTTCTACCCTGGCAGTGGTAACTCATAGAGGCTTACTAGGGAAACAGAGGAAAAGTAACAGAGTCAAAGCTGTCTACTGCCTCTTAGTTAATTAAGGCAAGAAAGCAGAAGCAGTCTTTCTGATACACTAGCGAGCACTGAAGGCATGAGGCAAGTGTTCACAGAGGGGGTCGACTATAAGAAAAACAGACTAGGAAATAATCTCAATGAAACCTTATAAAACATGGCTTATGGTCACTTTGAAATAAAATTTATTTCAAGATGTAAGTTTTCTCATGTGAAATGAGCTAAATGATATTTACAGCTATTGCTGACAAAGATGGTACAAAGGGGAAATTGATTCTACCTATTTCTACGTGTTAGTGAAAGGTTCTCAGTACAGTTTTAGCAAATGTCCCGTACTGCGTTAAGAAGACAGAAGATGAGCCAGCAAGGGGGCTCAGTGGTAAAAGATGCTTGCCAGGGACTGAGCGGTAAAAGATGCTTGCCACCAAGTCTGACCACCAGAGTCAATCCCTGGGACACACGTGGTGGAAGGAGAGAGCCAACTCCTGCAAGTTGTCATCTGAAAGACAGACAGACACAGAGAGACAACCAGCTCCCCATACCCCCAGATGGGGAGAAGAGAGGAAGAAAAAACAAGAAAGTAAGATTTACTCCAGTAATACAAGGTTGGCTTAGTGTTAGAAAATCAATTTTAAAATGTACAATGTTAATACATGTCTAGGGAGAAAAATTACAGTTATTCCTATTGGTGCTGAATATTGCTTTAATAAAATTCAACAGAGTGACTGTTTTAAATTATGGGAAACTAGGAATTGATTGGTATTTCATTAACATAATTAAATATGTACATTTTAGCCATAAAGCTAAGTCTTATCAGACAAGAGAAGCAACGAAGACTTTTCCACAAAGATCAGGAGCAAGGAAGACCTAATATCCATTATTATGCAATGCTATATCTGAGGTACTTACCAATGCCATTAAAGTAAACTATTTGCAGACTACATGACTCTGCGCACACACACACACACACACACACACACACACACACACACCCCACTACTGAATCAGTTAGAAAACTAATTAGAAAAATAAAACGATGTTCAGACACGTGGAAATGAATAAGCAGACATCATCCACAAAAAGAGCCAATGAGAGGGCATTACGATCCAGAAAACTTTCATGACAGCAATGAAGACAAGGGATTTAGCAGTAAGTTTAACACACAATGTGCAAAAGTGTATAATGTTTACTCTTAAAAGGACATGAACATAAAGCTGAACCAACCGAAAGGATTGCCGGGTTTTGATACAGTACAAGGTCAATATCCTAAATCAAACATATATAAGTGTAATTCAGCGTAGAGAAAAATATAAGTAAGCATTTTCATGGAACTCGACAAGTTCACGCAAGACTGCCTGCATTAAAATAAATATGCAACGATACCCACAGAAACATTAAAAACAAGGTGCAACTAAGGAACATTCCAGATATCAAAATACACCACACGGCCTCTAAGTAATCCAGTGCTAAATCAGGAAGAAACAACCTGATCAACACAGCAGCAGTCTTCCAGGCCCTCAACACTCTTCTGATTAGTGCATTAACTTGCCACAAAAGCTGTTCTGTTTTTTGTTTGTTGCCTTGTTAAACACAAATCTAGAATCATTAACACAATCTAGAATGACTTGGAAAGAGAGAATCTCAGTTAAAAAACAAACAAACAAACAAACAAACAAAAAACGCCCCCAGAAGATGGGCCTGTGGGCAATGCCATCGATGGTTTGGGGACCCTGGGTGCTGTAAGAAAGCAGGCCGAGGCAGCCACGAGGAGCAAACCAGTAAGGAGCACTGCTCCAAGGCCTTTGCCTCAGTTTCTGCCTCCACGGTACTGCCTTTGCTTCCCTCGGTAGACCGTGACCTGGGATGTGTCGGCCAAATAAACTCCAAGTTGCTTTTTGATCATGGTGTTTTTCCATAGCAATAGAAAGCCTAACCAAAACAGAGATTGGTACCTGCCTCTGAGGTATTGCTGTGGCAGAGGCAGCCCTGTGGTTTGGAGGAGGAGTGTGACGACATGTGTATTCTGGGATGGAAAAGCCACAGAGTGCTCTACAGTTCAGTGGGAACATGGAAGGTAAGAATGCTGAGATCTGTGATATGATGGAGGCCTGGCTCTTGAAGTTTTAGAGGCAAGTCTCAGAGTCCCTTACACACCACTGCACTGTTCCTGTATTTGAGTTAAGAAGCTGTGGTTCTGGTGAGCTGGGGCTGAAGAATCAGCTCTGATAAACAAGACACCACCAGCTGCTGTCTTTGGATCCCTGTCCCTTAGCCTGGCTGCCTTGTCTGGCCTCAGTGGGAGAAGATGTGCTTAGCTCTGCTGTGACTTGAGGTGCCATGGTGGGTTGGTACCCTTTAGGGGCCTCCCTTTCTCAGAGAAGAAGGGAAGGGAGGAATGAGGGGCAAGAGATATGAGAATGAGACTGGGAGGAGAGGAGGGAGGGGACTGGGATCCAACTATAAAGTGATTAAATAAATAAAGTCTAAAAGAAGAAGAGGAGGAGGAGGAGAAGGAAGAGGAAAGCCAGCTGTGGTAGCACAAATCTTTAATCCCAGCACCTGAGAGGCAGAGGCAGGCTGATCTCTGTGAGTTTGAGGCCAGCCTGGTCTACAAAGTGAGTTCCAGGACAGCCAGGGCTATACAGAACAAAATAAAAATCAAAAGGGAAAAAAAAAGAAAGTGTCTGGAGAGTGTTTCCTTGGGGTCAGCACACAGAAGCTCTGTGGCCCAAGTAGGCCAAGGCTGTATGTGATGCTGGCAATTGAACTTGCTAGTGTGTAAGAGTCTCCCATGTGGTACCGGTTTAGAAAGCACAAAGGACAAATGGAACAAGGCTGAAGCTGAGCACTATGAGAAGTCAGAAGATGACATTTGTGAAGGTGCAGCCTCAACTGCAGTGGAAGCCCCGGAACTGAGGCAGTCATGAAGCAAAACTGAGGCTTTGGCCATGTGGCAGGGTCAGAGTCCCTGAAGGTGGCCTAAGAAAGGCTACTGGTAAAGGTGTGGCACAGTCAGAGCAGAGACTCCAGCATTTTGGAGATACCAGGATCATGGGTCGACTACCAATGACAGCAGCAGGTATGGAGTGGAGCCAGGTGGAGTCTATGAGTCAGTCTGGGTGTACTGTAGATGGCACAGCAGACACAGAGCGAACAAGGCCCTTTTAGAGTCCAGAAGATCACAGAGCAGTGGTTCTTGACCTGTGGGTTGCAACCTCTTTCACCGGGGTCACGTAAGACCATCTGCATATCAGATATTTACATTACAGTTCAATTAGAGTTATGAAGTAGCAACAATAATTTTATGGTTGGGGGTCAAGCACAACATGAGGAACTGTTAAGGGGTTAGGAAGCAACAGGAAGGTTGAGGACCACTGGTCTACAGTGAATCCCAGATGTATGACATTGGGCTTATTATACTGTTGGACTTTGGTTTTGTGTTAATCTGATTATAACTGTGCCCTGGCTCTTCCTTTTTGAACTAAGTATGTAACTTACTGTTTTTATTTTACAGGAACCAACAGTTAAGAAAGTTGTAATTTTTTGAAGACTATGGATAGTAGAAAGGGTTTTAGCTGTGAAAGAGACTGAATATATAAAATATTTGCTTTTTTTTTTTTTTTTGAGACAGGGTTTCTCTCTATAGACCTAGCTGACTCTGAACTCAGAGATTCCCCCTGCCTCTGCCTCTCAAGTGCTGGGATTAAAGGCATGTGCCAACGTGACCAGCTAACTGTTTTAATTTTTTATAAACTGTGAAACTTTATAAGTTGGAATGTTTTATATCGTAATATCAATATTACAGAATGTGATCTCAGGGATGAACAAGAAGGAAAAGGTTATGATTTAATAAGTGATGTGTTTGTATATCAAGTTAAGAAGGGGGTCTATTACTGTTATTTTTGTCAACTTGACACAAGCTAGAGTCACCTGGAATGAGGAACCTCATTTGAAAAAAATGCCTCCCATCAATCAGATGGGCTGTAAGCAAGCCTGTAGTGGTTTTCTAGGTTGACTGGTTGGTTGATGCAGGAGGGCCCAGCGCACTGTGGGCTGGTGATCCCCAGCTGTAGAAGAAAGCAGGCTGAGCAAGCCGCAGGGAACGAACCGGTAAACAGCCCCTCCATGGCTTCTGCTGCAGTCTCTGGCCCCAGATTTCTGCTCTGAGTCCCTGCACTGACTTCCCTTGCGTCTTTATCACAGCAATGGAGACCCTAGCTAAGAAGGAGTGTTAGGAGCCTGGATTTCTAAGAACCGCATAAACACCAGGTGGGCGTGGAGGCCAGCTTGTAATTCCAAAGCTCACAAGGCAAAGCGCTGCTTGGACAAGAACAGCCACAAGCTGTACTGGCGAGTTCTAGGTTCAGCTGACGCCCTGACCCAATGCATATAGTAAAGTAGGATCGAGGACGACCCCAATACTTCCACATCCATGTACAGATATGCACATGCATGTGCCTACATGCAAACATGCATGTGTGTGCACACACCCACAGGAGAGAAAAAAGGGAGGACACATAGAAAATACAAATAGATACGATGCGCAATGGCTCCATCTCAAATCACTGTGGAAACAAACAAACTTAACTGTGGTGCTGGGATTGCCCAGGCCATGTGCCAGCTAACATTTTGATTAGCCACAGACCACATGTAAGGCAGTCGGTGGTCCTTTCATAAAGGACCTGGAAAATTCCCGTGGCTGGGTGATGCAGACACAGAATGCCAGAGAACAGTAAGTTATCCATATGCTTGTGGTAACAAGTGGAAAGTTATTGTACAGCCAACTGCCCGAAAGTGCGGCTCATACAACTAAATACAGTAATGAGAGCGCAGACAACAACCATGTCCCTGGCTGTGCATTTCATTCACAATCCTTGTTATTATTCAGAGTGAACTTCCACTCACAGCCATGCTACAGCAGCAGCCTTACACAGTTCATCTTTACCCTGCTTTTTCAGTCCATCAAAGCATCATACTGATTACTGAGTGACCCATACCATCTAGGACTAATTGAGGACACTCTATGACATCCACACAATGAACGGACTAAACGATGGTGTGCTTCTCAAAATGGGTTCCTGCTGTTGACAGACGTGAACTCCAAACACATCATGCCTTTAAGCAAGAATAAACATGCACACACTAGAGGAAAGTATGAGTGAACTCTACTTTCAAAGATATAGGGAAGGACCTCCTAGTATGACTTAAAATCCAGATCCAATAAAAGACTGATACCTGTAACTACAGAAAATTTTAAATTTACTGGGGGAGGCAGGTGATGCCACGTGTGGAGGTCAGAGGACACTCTCTGCTGTTGACTTTCCCCAGCTAACCTTGTGGAAGCTGAGGCTCAAACTCAGCTTGTCAAGTTGGCTCCTGAGTGCTAAGCCATGTCACCTTTAAAATTCAAATTGTGGGCTGGAGAGATGGCTCAGAGGTTAAGAACACTCACTGTTCTTCCAAAGGTGCTGAGTTCAATCCCCAGCAACCACATGGTGGCTTATAACCATCTATAGTAAGATCTGGTGTACAGGCAGAATGTTGTATAGATAATAAATAAATCTTTTTAAAATTCATATTGCAATAAATACGAAAAATTAGAGGACAACTGGACTGCACACACAGTGGCAGCGTCTGGCCAACCCTCATGTATAAGGTGCTCACAAACCAATAGACATGTGATCGAAGAGTGTGCAAAACGCATATACAGACAAGTGACATGATATGACCATTAAACTGACCAAAGAGTATTCTTACAGTTAAGAGAAAACATTAACTAAATGTCACTGAGGTTGGAAAGGCAGCACAGCATGCTGGGAAGACTGGGGACTCTTTGTATGCAGGAGTTTGGCACTATCTGCCAGCACTGCGCACTCAGGGCTAGCACGATGGCTCAGAGGGTAAGATGCTTTCTGCCACCAATCCTGGGAAGCTGAATTTGGTCCTTGATGTCCACTGACTCCTGAAAGCTGTCCTCTGATCACCGCCATGTGCACTGGCCTACATACGTGCACCCTCACATGCGTGCACACAAAACAAAAACAAACGAACATTTAGCAGACTTTTCAAAACTACATGTATGTGTGTGTGTGCGCGCCTTAGGGTAGCAATCCCACTTTTAAGGAGTTCACCCTGAAAGTAAACATCCAACAATTTGAAAATGCATATATATATACACACACGCAAGCATCACTGCAGCACTGTCTATCACTACAGAATGCAAGAGGTCATTTGCAAGGTCACAAACACGGGAGACAGAATAGCTGCGGTACACTCATGCATTGGAATACTATGCAGCTGTAAGAAAAAGTAAACACACCTCCTACACAGACTGACATAGTGATGTCCAGAACAGGACTGAGGGGGAAAACAGCAATAAACAAACAAATAAAACAACAGGAGAGGAAATCCATGTGAATTTATGTGTGCACACACCTACCTATATACCTGCATACTTATGTCAAAAAGTATAGGAAGGAGGAGCTTGACATTAAATAGGGCAGTAGGAGAGGAGGGACATTCCTCGCGTAAGTATATATTTCTGTATATAACTCTGACTTTTGACTCATGGTAATATTGAAAAGCAAGATGAAAAAGCCAAAAGAGATGGCTAAGATGAAATTAGGTCACAAACTGAACCTGGTAAGTGCAGTGATGTGTGGGTAATAGTATGATGATGGGGACCTAGGAGCTTAAAATTCTGAGTAAGCGATCTAACCTTTACTCTGTCAAACTAAGTACAAAGTATTCTAAACAAAGACAGGCTTCTTGTTCACAGAATTCTCCTAGTAAGTCCGAATTCATTTTCTGGGTATTTTAAGGCTGGGGGAAAAAAAAAAGCCAATATAGAGAACAAGAGCCCAAGCTTCTTATAGTTGAAAGGGGAACTGCTAGCCCTGAGAGGGTGCCCTGTGGATGTGCTGGAACTAGCAGCATTGTTTTTATTGTTGGGCAGGCACGTGGGTGCACAGGTAAAGGCGAGCACATACTTATAATAGACAGGTACATGTAGCCGGGCATGGTGGCGAACGCCTTTAATCTCAGCGTTCAGGAGGCAGAGGCAGGCGGACTTTTGTGAGTTCAAGGTCAGCGTGGTCTACAATGTTAGTCCAGGGCAGCCAAGGCTACAGAGAAACCTGCTTTGAAAAGAACAAACAAACAAACAAATAAACCAAAACAGGTACATGCACCGGAAGACCATGCGTGCATGCGTGCATGTGTGTATACAATCCCCGTGTCTACGTCTCTAGACAGGGACCTCTCAGCAGCAGTAACCGTGATCACAGCCCACACTTGGCTCCCACAGTAATGAAAACACCAACCAACCAACCAACAAACAAAAAAACCCAACAAACTGATTCTACAACTGCAACTTGCCAAGACAGGATGGGTGGGGAAGACACACTAGTGTCAGTGTTCAGAAGAGGGTAAGGGGTAAGAGAGACAGCTTGAAGAGACTCCGCCTGGCTACACCTGCAGTGGTGTGAGCAAGCTAAACACTACTACTAGAACCCATAGGTTTACGAGGCAATAAATTAGACAGGGAGGAGAATAAAGGCCACCCTTAGGTTAAAACCCCAAATGGTCCACCTGGAAGGAATGCGGGGTTGACTGGCAAACATCACCATACCTAACGGTCTCCAAGTATTTCAGATACACAATCATCACACCAACAAAAAAATCCTTCCTACTCTTTTTGCAATTTTTCTGAATTTGCATGAAAACAAGTTAACAGAAATCTCTACAGGAAGCTTAACTTCCCTTCCATGGTCATACCAGTGCACAGAAAACTAGCTTAGGACTCCTTACATTTTGTGCTAAGGGTTGGGTAACTCTTCCTCTGGCTTGGCAGCAGCAGTGCCTGATACAGGGCCTGCACTCACTCTTCCCTGGAGCTCCCCATAGGGTGACGGATGGCAACACTTGGGTCCCACAGCCACTCCGTCTCCGATGCCTCTCTGGTGGTGCAGCTACATGCCAATCAGCACTTAGCTGCAGTCCTCCCTTTGACTTTGATGCATCCAAGGGAATTCCCCCCTCCAGCTTTATTTAGGCTACCTCCTCTTCAACTATTCCTTTCTCTCCTTAAGGATTCATGCATAGAAAATCACGGGATATGAATAATTTCCATAGATGTAAACTCACACTGAGGACACAATGATGATAACAGCTAACACTTACTGCGCTTTCATTTTATACTGCCAGACTCTATTTCACTGATTTTCACGGTAAGACTAAGAGACACTTGCATCTTTTTACTTAAAATGGTTTGCTCACCTCTCTAAAACAGTGACCCTGTGTTCACACAATGCCAGCTAACAAGGGACAAGAGCAGAAAAACAGGGCACCCGGTAGTCTCACTTTCCTAGGGCAATGTAGTTTCTTAGGCTGTTTTCACAGCAACTCCTAAAATCCCCCTTAGAAGCTCAGGATTGACTCACACGAAGGCTTTAGGGTCTGCCTTCACAAGAAAAGCAGAGAAAACATCTCTGTGATCAAGAAAGGTCTTTATCCACAGCTGTTTGTCTGGCTAGGAAGGGCCTCACACTTCTTCAGGAAGGCGAGAGTCAGTCATGAAAACCATGCTGGCTGCCTAATACAAACACACAAATCCTACAGCATAGCTCAGGGCGGCTGTGTTTTTCCATTGAGATTAAAAAAAAAAAAAAAAAATTAAACCCACTAAACAAATATTGGAAACTAACCCACATTAAGCCATAGTTCACTGCACTAAAGCCTGAGTGGTGTCCTGGGTTGAGGGGCCTCTGTGAGACCACAGAGGTCTCATCTAAAAAATGCAGGGAAGGAGACAGCCCTGAGGAGCAAGGGCCACTCTTGGAAGACAGGCAGCTTTCACTTTATCTTGCTTTTACCACATCCATAAAGACCTTCTTGGTTAAATAAGAAAGTCGGTCAACTTGTACACATTTTCCAGAAAAACATCTCTAAAGTAGCAAAAACAACAAAGTTAGCAGAAAATAGCCTTCTGGGGCACAAACAAACAAACAAACAAGTATTGAAGGCTCATGGTCACAATTCTTAGAAAGTTCTACAGTCTAAGTATACCCCTCCCCGTGGAAAAGAGTCACGATTTACTTACAAGTTTTTGTATTTCACATAAAATTCCTCAACTTCTACCTCCTCTCCAGATTCCTTCTGCAACAAAAGAAAATTGAGGTACACACTTAAAATCATATACTGGAATATTTCAACAGCAGCCACACATTCCCACATGAGGACACCATGTCTGAGATGGCCTTCCTGGGAAGATGAGCATACAGGAGGCCTTGGCAGCCCAGGCCACGGAGACTGACGCACTCAGGCACATACACACTGCTCCACTCAACGTGCTTGTGATTCTACGGCATGAATCATTTTAACTCCTCCCTAACCACATGCAGCTTCATTCACAACAACCTGACCCCAAACCTGGCTTTCTGCCAAACCCGCAGTGTTAAGTAGACGCCAAGTGTACCATTTTCTCAGGCAGCAGCCAATTAGCAACTGCTCTCCTGAATGCCATATGTATTATTTTTGGCTGCCTCATGGCAACTTTACATTGTGGGTTTTGTAATGTTTTAAAATATTTAAAAGACATTTATTTCTCCATATAGTTAATAACTCTAAACAAGAAACCATATAAAAGTAAACCTTGTTCTTATGGTGTAATTCAGTGCATCACGATTCATAGTTTGAGTTTTACTCAGTGGAACAATTAAAATCTCTCAGACAAGATGTCTCACACACACAACAGCCAAATAAAATTAACACTTCCAATCCCACGTTTAGGTGGGCTAAAATTGCGATGCATGTCCGCCAAGTCAAGAGCTTTCAGTGGTCAGACCGCCTCCAGAAAACACCAAAGACAACACCGATATTATGATTTAGCCATCTCTCTTTTTCGTTTTGAAACTAAAGTTTCAGGCTGGTCAACAGTTCGTAATGTCATTTTCTTACAAACATTTGCACACACAAAGCTGAGATGTAAATCATAAACGTCCTTTACCCATGTTTTAGGAAGTTCTTTTATGCTCCTGCCAGAGCCCCCAAGCCTGCCTGGAGGCTCATGCATGGGTCCCAGGTGGCCCCAAAGATCTCTGAAGAAGATGAAGGTGAGTAGAAACACGGCAGAGCCTAGACAGTGTAGCTGGCATGGAGGAGGACAGAGGGGCACACATCTTTCAAAGGCACGTGGGTTGGCCTAAAGACTACAATCTGATTAGAATCCTCTCAAAACTTTTATCAATTTCAATTGAACCTACCATGTTAAACTGCTTCTCACCAATGAGAAGCCTGTATACTCTAGAGTGCGGCCAACACCTACCAACATCTGGTTTTACCCCAGCAGGCCTATGAAAAGTCCGTTTTAAATCAACATATCCAGCTTTTGTTTATCCAGAATGAAAAGCAGTGTGCCTACACCTCCAGAGGCGGCACAAAAACCCGGGTTACTCCATTGCTCTGCACTTCAGGTGACAATCCATCTAGGACTTGACCCACCATTTCTAACCCCAGTATTTTCTCATCCTACTCCTGTTCAAGATATATTACATTTATACAGAATTAGAGACTCTGGTAGAAAATTAAAGATGAAAGCAGACAACCATGAAAAGAGGCAGGTCTTACAGCATGTCCTAAAAGTCCTAAACGTCAACTTGAAGTGGGTCTGAAGTAGCCATGCTCTTACAGACTTGGGGTGCAATCTATATTTCTTTGAAATAATTTTTCAAATCGATATATCTTCTAGATGGGGTAAAAAAAAAAAAACATTATTTACAGCAATATCGTTTCTTCTAACTTCCTTCTTTCTAATTGTCTCTTCAATGCTGTACTTTCTTTTCTGCCTTGTGGTTAATGGACTCAGGGTCCCCCAAGTCTAACTGTCAGTGAGACACACAGGCCCCAACCTTCTGCAGTGGAAATGGGTTATGTTCGATCTCAGTTCTGCTTCCAGAAAGCCATCTGCCTACAACCCATGGACACCCACTCTCCTGTCATTGTCCCCCATTCCCCAAGGAACATGCTGAAGGCTACCAAGATGACAGAGCTGTCTGGGGGAAGAAATGGGCTCCGTGACTACATTTAGCAGCACTTGGACCTGGCCAAGCATTGTCATGGGGCCTGTATCTTCTAAATGTTCCCAAGTAAAGAAAACACACTCTTCTATTTAACAGTCCACACATGTAACAGGCATATTCTTGCTGTAGCTCTTCAACTACAGCTGTTACTTACATTTCACATAAATGTGCATATGTTGACCTCTTTTGCTTTACTCATAGGGTATGGGTCCATGAGCCTATAAAGCACCACTTCAAGAATTTACTAGAGACGTCTACTTTGTCCAGCGTCCCACACTAGCACGACCAGTGTTGGACGTTGGAGTAGCTCCACCCACGCACATACACACAACACTCATACTTACTCCCTGGCCAGCTACTGTTTAACCTGACAGTGCTCTGAGTATTTTCATATGCTCAACAGACATTTGAAAAAGGTGTGCTCCTTCCATTCACCAGCGAGGATAAGGAATCTTCACAGTTTACACAAAACTTGATGTATTAACTAATACATTTGTCTCATTATTCATGTGATCAAGACCTTTACATCAGGCAAGGAGCCTACTTGTCTAACCTGGCCTGGAATAGCCACTAGCAGGTGTGATAACCCCACGCCCTGAAAGAAGGAATGGCCTTTCTTAATTAGACAGTTCCCCTACTCAAAACTGTAGTATACCAAGCAAAGGAAAATATTAATTAAAAAATAAAGCAAAATTGAAAAAGCACCCCAACAAAAATAGATAAAGTGCTTCTGGTCTATTATACTTCATTCTCCAACAGAGACAGTGAGCCACAGTTTACATACTGAGGAATAAGGACATTCTAGGGAAGACAGTTAAGAGCTTAATTTTATAGTCTGCTTTTTTATTGTTTGGCTCAATTAAAATTAACTTCTCATGAAGAAAAATGTATCATGTAAATAAAGAAAAACAATAGAATTTTGGGGAACAGAATATAGTTCATCCAGAATTTGCCTCTAAGATACTTCTGACCTTACAATCCAAAAAGGACTTGGATTCTTTTCCACAGGTGGACGGCATATAGAAGGTGCTATGACTAAATGTGGAAAACAAAAGCTATGCACACGAAGTGTCTACTCAAACATTCAAACTTACCTCAAGGTTCATATGCAAGGCTCCTCCCCTGGGCCTCGGGTACATTAACTTGGGTTTAGGACAACATATAAATGCCAAGCCTTAGCCCGTTATCATGGTTTGCTAGGGTGAGGATGCTCTCCCAGGGAGCCTTGAGTTTACAGAACACACTGTGGATCTCTGGCCTTGCACGGCTTCGCGAATGGAGGTGACTGACTTGGGAACGCACTGAGTTCCTGCTATATTGGCACCCTCAGCACAGGCCTGAGAGCTCACAGCAGTTCCCACAGCACTCACGGCCATACAGAGAAACACAAGCATGTGTGCACATGTATGAGGGAGGGAAGGGGTGGAAGGAGGGAGAGGGAGAGGGAGGGAGAGAGGGATAGAGAGAGAGAGAGAACTAGCTCTCTTTGAACAGACAATTCGTAAATTATTCATGGTAATAGGAACCATTGCTAGAATCCACAGAAAAAAAAATCTCAAATTTACTTTTTTTTTCACATGCAACATTGTCCCCTGGTGTTTTTAAAAGCGATAACTTAAAGTAACTTAGGTTAAGAACATTAGCATTTTAAGAAGTTAGTACCTGGTAATGTTTAGATCTCTTAATGGATTTTTCTGATCCTTCCAGGGCCAGCAGCAACAGATGAGCAGCTGGGCGCACTCTACTCTCTTACTTTCATTCAGTCCGTCTTCACAAGAACTTTTCCCGCTAATTTTCTCCATTCTCAGGTTCACCAAGCCAATACATCAGTGGTAGGTCATGACCCCTTTGGGGTGAGGGTAGGGGTCAAATAGCCCTTTCACAGGGTTCGCATATCAGATATCCTGCTTATCAGATATTTAAATTACGATAGTAGCAGGATTACAGTTACGAAGTAGCAAAATTTTATGGTTGTGGGTCACCACAACACGAGCAGCTGTATTAAAGGGTTGAAGCATTAGGAAGGCTAAGGATTGTTTCAAAAAATGCTCTGTCCTCATATACATCAACAGTGACTTCTAATGCCTTATGGTAAGCTACACAGGGTTGAAATAGCATACCACTGTCTAACATAGACAGTGGTAATAGCTATTTGTATTCCGTGGGTACCTTTACCTGCCAGTAAAGGTGAAAGGAGGGAAGGAGGGAAGGAGGGAAGGAGGGAAGGAGGGAAGGAGGGAAGGAAGGAAGGAAGGAAGGAAGGAAGGAAGGAAGGAAGGAAGGAAGGAACCATGCCCTACCCCAAGCATAATCTCACTAGCTATGAATAATAGAGTTAGTTATCAATTGCAGCTCCAAACCTTCTGAGCATGCCCGCTGAAATACTATCACTTCAACAGAAATTAGTGTATCCCATCCCAACAATATGCCACTTACTCAAATATATGTACTCATAAATTAACAGTTCTAGAGTCATGAGGAAAAAGGGGCGGTGTTTCTAATGGGTTAAGTAGTGCTCATGTCTGTCTCAACAGGTGGCAAATCTGGCTTAGTTTTTATCATTTAATCCATCAGGGCATGAAGCTGCAAATTCAAAGTCACAAATAGCCTCCTCCACACTTCACCTTTACACTCAATTTGAAATATCTTGGCTTGTTGCTCCTGGTAGTTTTTAATATGAGCATGCAATGGATAAACCGATAAAAGTGAACGGAGTACATAAGATAAAAGCAAAACTAGAGTGTGAGATACAGATAGACAAGTCTACTGTTGGTGCAACAGTATCTCAATAGCCTCTTTTTTTTTTTTTAAAAATAAGATATCTTTTTATTTATGTGTCTATGTGTGTGCATGTATGTGACTGCAGGTGCCCACAGAGGCCAGAAGAGGGCACTGGATCACCTGGAGTTGGAGTTACAGGTGGTTTTAACCCACTCAAAAAACGGAACTGAACTCAGGTCCTCTGGAAGAGGAACGTAACTTGACCGCTCAGTTAGCTCTCCAGCTCCTAAAAATGACAAATTAACCTCAGTATTTGTGTAAGTGCCTGTGGTCCCCAGTATTTTGTTTCTGGTCATGGTGGGTTTTGCATGTCTATTTGGCTAGTTTTATTTCCCCATCATCTGACAGTTGATAAGCTTTACAACCCAGAGCACCTTAATGCCTCCTCTTGGAAAACTATGCCTTGTATACATTTTACTAAATGAAACCACATTTGTTCTACCTATCAAAAGATGAATGTGTACTTTCATTCAACTTAAAGAAAAATAAAAAGAGCTACGAGGCTTGAGCGACTGATCTGTATGGATACTTTCTAGAGACACAAGCTCAGCTAAACTGGGTAAGGCAATGGTGTGGAGCAGAGGACTCCCAGTGGTTCAAGAAAATACTGGAATTCTTCATTCCAACATCTCTCAGTAGCAAGCTAACCTGCTGCCCACTGGCAAGTACTTCTGCTTATCAATATCAACTTTGTAGATAGTCTGAACACATTAGTTACATATGCAAAAGTTATCAGAGTTCTGATAA
Organism: Psammomys obesus; assembly: GCF_907164565.1. NCBI lineage: Eukaryota > Metazoa > Chordata > Mammalia > Rodentia > Muridae > Psammomys > Psammomys obesus. Next base: position 38,821,135 of record NW_026587216.1, on the reverse strand, counting down.
AATGTCTATTTGCCCCAGTAATTAGCAGATCTTGCTGTGGGCTTTTCCAGAGGAGGCTCCTAAGCAAGGCCTTTTTATGAACACATTCTATAAAAAAGGCAGTCTGTGATTCTGTAAGTTTTAAAGCATTTCTCTGGAGTCTTTTGAGTTTTTTACCTTCTCCAAATAGTGTTATAAAGGTTGATACATCTTAATTTCATTGCTTAGTTCAGTTCTGATTCCATTGCAGATTAATTACCCACCCCCCAACTTACACTGGGGTAGTATATCAGACAGGATCAGATATATCACCAGAGATTTCATTTTACAATAATGTAACCATTGAGCTTTCCTTTGTTTTCTTAAGGAATGGTCACATGCAGAATAAGCTCACCCTGAACTCCGCATCCTCATGCACCCGCCATCATACCCAGCTCCATAATGAATCTTAACAGAGCGTTATGCAGCAAACAGCCTGGAAGGTCACACCCCATGGACTTCCATCTTTGCACGCAGCACTCACCTGCTTTTTCACTAAACGACTGCTCATAATCTTCTCTACCACTGGGCCTTCTGCATCAACAGATTCCTGAAAAAGAGAAAGTGGCATCAATCGATCCAAATGGAAAACACTTGTCCTGTGCTACCATAGCAAGCAGGAAATCATTCCCCTCTGCCCATGGCACCACACCCTTTTTAAATCACTTGGTACAAAGTCTCCAGTGGGAAAATTTTTAGGAGAGAGAGAGAGAGAAAGAGAGAGAGAGAGAGAGAAAGAAAGAAAGAAAGAAAGAAAGAAAGAAAGAAAGAAAGAAAGA
>NW_026587216.1:38706322-38820328 GCF_907164565.1 Psammomys obesus | reverse complement strand
AGAAAGAAAGAAAGAAAGAAAGAAAGAAAGAAAGAAAGAAAGAAAGAAAGAAAGAAAGAGAAAGGAGGAAGGAAGGAAGGAAGGAAGGAAGGAAGGAAGGAAGGAAGGAAGGAAGGAAGGAAGGAAGGAAGGGAAAATTAAGAAAAAAAAAAAACCTCACACTACAGAAAGGCAAAAGGAAGAGCTATGCCTATGGCTTCCTGATTGTATGGTGAATTATAGAGACTTAGCATGGGTCCCTCAAGCCACAAAGCATTCACTCTAGCTGCTAAGAAAAAGTAATGTGTGCATGACAGCAGGCCAAAAAAGCAACTTGTCTGCTTCTATACTCAACGCGCAAAGCTCCCTCCACTGTGTTACTATACGCAGCTCTCATTGACAGAGGTTGTGTAAAACACTGAACAACAATTTAACAGAGAACAAACTGCCAACTAGGCACAAAGCTGCATTTAACAGGCCTTTCAACCAGCTACCAGTTTGTTAACTAAAATACAGTAACAGCAAAGAAAAAAAAAAGAATAAATAAAATCTTTGCAATAATCAATTTTACGTTACTACCCATGTTTCATACAAACTATTTTATCCATCATTTACATTGCGCAGAGAATAAAGCGTGCCTGCTGGGTACTCCGAGGCAGTAATTTCATAAAGGGGTTCTTACAGCGCCGAACAGCAGGAGATGAGCCTGAGTGCTTTATTACAGCTCCAGGAGCTAGAGCGCTGAATTCTCAGAGGTAAACTCAGTGCTTCGTAGTCTAGCTCAGGCTCTTCCTCAGCAGAGACCACTAATTCTCCAAAATTGTGTCAAATTACATATCATAGCCTTGTATAAAAGTGAATTTGAGCGAGCAGAGCTTTGTAAGCTACTACAGTGAGTTACCCACTCCACGTCAGCCAACACTAGCGGAATATTGCCCTGCGGCATCCACCTCTGCCACCGAACTGCTCAGATTCCAGGGCTAAGACTTCCAGTCCACCTTGAGAGAACACCATGGGACCCCACAAGCCTGGCTGCTGACCTGCTGCTCTGCCTGTGCGGTGTGCGACGGGGAGTCTCTCCCAGCAGCATCTGCATCATCTGCCTCCTCATCAGAAATCTTGAACTCCAAGTCTTCAGTGTATCGCTTCCTCTTCACCTGCCTGCTGGACCGCCTCTTCTAAAATGGAACCCCAACAAAGTGAGTTTTCAAAAGCAGCCTTTGGTGCTCTATACCACGCACACAGCGATAAGACTTTTGTTCTATTTTATTCCTTGGGAAAAACGGGTTTAACTTCAATCCTGAAAGTCAAGTGAAAAGAGATTATTGTGGCAACTACAGTGGCAAACTGGAGATCTGGGGCCCTGCTGCCCCCAATAGCCGTCCCTTCATCAAGAACACCCAAGCAACAGCAAATCGTGTGACTCACGTGGCCATTCTCCATCAAGAACACAGGCAACACTGGAGATGGGTACTGGATCTGGGGGAGCCCAGCATACTCTTCTCTATTTTTGTATGACTGAAAACTTTAGTGCAAAAAGCGCCCCCCCCCACAGAAGTGCATTAGAAAATAATCAATAGGCTGTAAAGTTCTCCACAAATATTGTTATACTGTTATTTCTCAAAGAATTCCAATGCGCTTAACTTGTGGACCTAAAAGAAACAGTTCAGGGTTAGGGATGTACACCTCAGTGATAAAGCGTGCACAAGAGCCTGGGTTCAAGTCCTAGTACTGGAGGAAGAGGGGGAGAAGAAATGGGAACTGAAGGCACAATTCACACTGAGTGGCTTTGTTGTCGCTGCTGTTTGTTTGTTTTGAGACAGAGTCTTACTATGCAGCCAGGGCTGGTCTGAAATTCAGTTAGACCAAGCTGGGCTCCAACACTCAGAGATCTGCCTGTCTCTGTCTCCCAAGTGCTGAGATTAAAGTTGCGGGCCACCATGCCTGGTAGTTCTAGTTTTAAGATAACTTTTTACCATGATGCTTAAAATGTGGAAGACTAGAAATCAGTCTGACTGTTGGCAAAATGTACACTTTCACGCTTGAGGTCAAAGTGTGAGCCAGCATGGCCTTTGCAGGACAATGTAGTAATGTAAATCCTTTGACCTAGCAAGTCTTCTTCCAGTAAGCCACATAACATATCTGGAAATCTGTCCAGGGTAAACTGATGAATGAAAGCAAATGAGTTTCACTAAGTAGCTCCAGATTCTACTTAGGACACGTTCGACCTTTCTACTTGGATGCACAGATGATCAGCAAAGCTCTGAAGATGAAGAGGGTGCATGTCATGTTCACTTCTCTAGTTCTCAATAGACACTCAATGAGAAAATAAGTGTGCGTGCTTTTGCTAACAGAAAAAAAGAAATACAAATCGTTACTAGGTATTAAGTTTGGAATAAAGAGATGAAAGGAGAGGAGGAAGCAGAGCAATTTCATTTCACTCCTAAAAAAAAAAAAAAAAAATACTGGAAATTTTTGAAGAAATAAAGGGCTGAAAATCAAATTTCGTAATGAAAGAATGAAGACATCAGCGGACACAACATTAAGATGGAAAGAAGCGAAATGCTCATGATGCAGACTAAGAAGGCAGACCAGACCATGCTGTCTCTCTAGGCAAGACCAACACCACCACACCACCTCACAGCCTGAGAAAAGGCACACTTTAACCTGCTTTGTAAAGATACTTTTGGTTAAAATAGCTGTGTCCTGATGAGAAAATTTAAATGTATTTCTATGGCCTTGCTGTGGCCATTCCTTGTGAATGAGTCAGAGTTAGAGTTAACATATCATTTACTTTTGACAACCAACCAGAACGTGCATAACTTTTCACTCCAAGACCCTCACAGACGCTGCACAGGAAGAAGCGTAACAAACAAGCGGCCTGTATCACTTCCTGTGTCAAACACCAGGAAGGCAGCTTTCTAGGCATGCTCTGTGGCTGCTTGGCTTTGCTTGTATTGCTAAGCACTTTCTGTACCTGAAATACAGGAAGGAGAAGAAAACGTGGGAAGGGGATGGAAGGGAAGGAGAGGAGTGGAAAAAAGGGGGAAAGAAACCCCTATTCAGAGAGTCACTATTTAGAGAGCCCATTTTAGGGAGGGTGCGGACTTTAAAAAGAGAAGCAGTGTTTGTAGAGTGGTGATGGGGTTGGTGAACTCGGGAAATAATTCTTTGGTTTGGTTTGGTTTGGTTTTGCAAAGGGCCTCCTTTTGTAGCTTTGGCTGGCCTGGAACTCGCGCTGCAGAGCAGTGTACCTGGCTCTGCCTCACAAGTGCTGGCATTAAAGGCAGCTGTCACCACTGTATCCAGACTGAGAATGATGCTTACTACTGTCCATAGATCCTTGTTGTAAAGCTCCTACTGTGAGAACGATTCTTACTACTGTCCATAGATCCTTGTTGTAAAGCTCCTACTGTGAGCACAAATTAAGACAAAGCACTCTCAAGGAAACAACAAATTTCATTAATTGTTTTATGTGTTTGTTTTGTTTTGTTTTTTTAGTTTTAAACTTCTTAACCAACTTTTAAGAGGAGAGAAGGCTCAGTGGTTTAGAGGACTTGTTGCTCTGGCAAGGAACCAGGTTTTAGTCCCTGCACCCACATAATGGAGCACAACCATCTTTAACCATCCTACCCTCCCAGGTGGTCCTTCCTTCGGGCTGTTCTACTCAGGAAAAATGCAACATCAAAGCTGAAATTCTTCCCAAGAGTACCAGATATTCCAAATCCCTGGGCTTTTAGATAGGCAGAGCTGGGAGCATAGTAGCGGGGCATACTAGGGGTCACTGGAAGCCCAGCCGGTCCCGAAAGGGCTGGCTGCCTATTCCAATGGGACCCAGCAATAACTGCTCCCTGATAATTCAGATTGTCACCTGCACAAGCCACATTCCCAGCCATCCCAAAGGACCAGACTGGCATGCTTCCAGGGAGCCTAAGAAAAAGTAATGCCATGTCTATTTGTGAGTCCTCTCTCAGCCCAAGAGTGAGGGCAACAAACTGTCACACACAAGAACCCAAATTCCCACTATTTACTTCTAGAACTCAGGAGAATCCAACAGTGGACCATTCGGCAGAGGTGACATTTGGGAATCAATGACTTGTTCATGGAAATTCTGCCATGAATGTATCACCTCTCTGACCATCTAATGTAGTATATCCTGGTTTTTATTACAATAATAATAATAATAATAATAATAAATAAATAAATAAATAAATTAACAAGCACAAGATAGATAAGTTGGTCAGCAAAGTGCTGGCCACACAAACATGAGGACTGGCCTGAAGGAATGGGGGTACACGCTTACAACTCCAGCACTGGGGAAGTAAAGACAAGATCTCTAGGGCACACAGGCCAGCCAAAGCAAACTCCAAGGCAGGGAGAGATCCTGTCTCAAAAACACAAGGCAGCCGACTCCTAAAGAATGACACCTCAGGTTAGCCTCTTGCTTCCACATGAGTGCACATATGTGCACACGCGTGTTCTTGTACACACACATAAGAGGGAGAAATCAAAAATTGACCAAAAAAAAAGTTTTGGAAAAAATTAAATATGAATGACGATTTAAACAAAGTGACACAACAACAGTGTTAAAATGTTTGTGAGAGCATTAACATGAAAACATGCACGCATGGTAACGAAGGGCAGCTTTTTGCTTTATTAATTTCAAGGCTCAGCAGCCCTGGAGAGAGCTGAGTTTCTGTGGGCCCTGGCTCTCTGCACTGTGGATATAATGTTCCAGACAACAATAAGGACATCGCACACACACCTGACAACAAAGCCAGGCCAAACCTTGCGTGCTTTACATGTGGCTAAAGTTACCCTGCTCCCCAGCCGGAGCTCAGGAGGGAATAATAGTATTACCTGAACACCTGGGTCTTCGTCCTCTTCAGGGGCAGGGGACGGTGGGGGTGTTTTGTCCAAGTCTGAGTTTTCAGAACCTTCTGTTTTTCCTTTGTTGACCTTTTTCTTCAAAGCACTTGCTTCTGAATCTGGTTTCTTATTACTAGAATTCAAAGCACATCAGTCAGTGTTCATTTCAGTGTGGTTTCCCAAAGCCCCAAACCTTCTCTTTCCATTAATACGGCACTGGTGGCGAAGGCTAGGTCGATGTGTGTTGGGCCTTTTTCGTTAGCTGGTACTCCCAATTAAGATTTGACAATAAACCTTCTAATTGATGACCTTCAGCTAATTTCTCTCCCATTAAAACAGAACTGAATGTAAAACTTTGAAAACTGGAGAGTATTGCTAGGCCCTGCTAATATACCAAGCCATGATGAAAACCTGAGATTTTTTTTTTGCTAAAAGTAAGGTGTATATACCTTTTTTTTTTTTAAACCAAAGATGGAAAAGTACAGTCTACTGGCCGCCTCCTTACTCCCCTGGCGCAGAGTTTTACACCCCTTTTTAAGTCCTGCGGTGGCCAGTAATACACTGTACCCCACTTACACGTGTTTAATAGAAGTTCATCTCCTAGAGATACAATATTTTATTTCATTCAGTATTCTTATTTACAAGCAAGTTTTCTTTCAGTGCTAAGTGTTTTGGAGGAATAGTCACAACTGGCCTTTATTTCCCCCCAGGGCTAGCCACTGAGCATGCCGGGCAAGAGCCCCACTGAGGACAGCATCAGCCCCACGATGGGTACCTCTGCCAACAGCTACGTTTCCAAAGTGTGTGTGTGTTTCTCAGCAATAACTAAAGCTCAGCTTCCCAAATGTTACTGAAAAACATCCGTAGATTCTAATGTTACATCAAAACAAATGAGTTCATTCTAAAAAAAATTAAATTCTTGGGCTATCACCACCCCTCCACATCCCCCAAAACTAACCCCTTCCCTGACGTTCTGTTAGTGCAAATGCCCTGTGCTCCCTTTAATCTACACCGGACCCAAGACTTCCTGACAGCAATCATCGTTTGTTACATATACAACACAGAAAATTATCCAAACAACAGGCGAAGATTTTTTTATCTTTTTTTTTTTTTAACTATTTCTAGGGAATCTCAAGTTCTAAGTAGCTTAACAAACAGAAGATATGTTTCAGAAGCCTACAATTATTAAATTCTATGAAGTTCCAGAGAAGCACACTGAGAGCCGCACCAGCGTCATGTTGTTAAGCCAGGAGGAAGGGTCTGCAGTAGCTAACGATTTTCAGGAAGGACGTGTCACACGTCCAAAGTACACCGACAGTGTTTCCAGCACACACCTAGGACAAGTTTTTCCACTAATAAGGATTTGGCTCATCTTAAACTTGTTATTTTTATATATTTAGGGCTTATTTTGATACATGAGCATTTTAGCCTAGCAAATAGCTAGCTCAAGAGACAACTTAAAACAACTCAAGATTATTGAAAATAGCAATTACATTTTAAACGTTGATTTTATTTACCAAAAAAAAAAAAAAAAAAAGTGGTGTGACTTAAGTCAAAGACCCACAGACAGTATGATATTTTTTTAAATTAAAAAAAATTCATGCAGCAGTTCCTGACGAGAGTGTCCTGGTGTTTACGCTACCCTCGGACAGAAGTCTCCCCTACCATGAGGCTCCATTTCCAGCATTTATTTCCGCTCTAACTGCCACAAATTATACAATACTACAGCTGAACACTGGGCCCCTTTCCTTTCATCTGCACGCCAAGAGCAATCAGATTACCCTGGTAACCAGCGGTCACATGACCAGCACCTGCTCTTTTGGCTGGATGCCACTGACTAAAGCCATCTGCTTCCCTCAATCAGCTTTCAAACATTCTCAACACCTGCGCTGCAGTGTTTTGTGGTTTCTTTTATCAAATCAGTGCAAAACTGCTCCCAAAACTTTACATATTTCTCGAATTTGTGTAAATCAGAGGTAGGTTTGTCAAAGAGTTGAACCACTGCCAGGTAAACTGAGCTGGCAGCGAGTGTTTTCCATGGTGACCTCGCTCAAGCAGAGCGAAGGATGGAGTTCAAGTTCGTGGGGTTTCAGGCCCCGCAAGCACCATCCTGCAGGAGCGAAGGGCTGACTGTCTGGATACTGCCCAGAGCCAGGTTTGAGGAAACATCTATTTGCTGGGGGACAGAAACACTAATGACTTTCCATCTGTTCTGACCAAGGATGAGCTGCACAGAACCTCCAAGATGGCTGGAAGTCAGACAGGACCTCTCCAAGCTTGGGAAGCACTTTCGGATCTGATTACGGCAAGAGGCAAACTCATTACACCCCTCGACATTCACCCATCCTCCAGTGTACAAATCAAGCATCCTAGAAATCAGAAAAGACCAAGAAGTCTTCAGTGGCCACCCAAAGACTTTCTAATCCAGGACAAAATTCAATTGCTCATATTAAACTGTACTCGTTATGATTTTGAAATAAGCCAATCTGGATTCCTCTGAAGTGTAATATTCAAATAGCTTTGACTGAAGTAAAATTGAAGTCAATTTTTTTCTTCTGCCAGAAGCACTACCGAATGGTGGTTTCTGAGTTCTAACTGCTACAGTTCCAGCTGTGACTGGATAAATCACTTGTGGTACTCCAGGACCTCCATTTCTTCATCTATCACATGAAGTTAACATACGTACCTCTAGTGTTTCTATGGGTCTAAATGAGGTGAGGAAAGAAACGAGGCAGTGCCGGACAGAGACGGTCACTCTCTGCACACCCCTGGAGGACAAGGAGTGCATCTGAGAGGTGCGTACTGGTCGGGACTCAGATCCACCAGTGCTGGCTCCACGGAAGAACTCACAGAGAGGACCCCGTGATCCCACGAGCATCAAGCAACATAAACGAAAAACTCTGATGACCAACGCTACCACTAGCTAAAGGGACCAACAGTATGTTCACCCCATGGCACTAGCAGTACTTTAACGACACACCTAGACCGCAGCAGTCACCGCCATCGCCTCTCTCACCCATGGGAAGGGCCCCTAGCGTTCAGAATCGTCCTGGATGCATCTGTAAGGTTCAGACTAACCTTTTACTGCCAAACCCCAAGCCCAGCCAGACAGACATTCTTCTTTCAAACTATATTCAAAGCTGGACTATGCAAACGGGACATCTGCCCTGGCTGTAGGGATAAGAATATTGTTAGGCACACCCCTTAAACAAGCATTATGACAGCGAGAATGAAGCCACCGAGCTGCACGGTACAGACACAGAGCTTCGGTGCACGTCCAACAGTTGCGGTGATGCCTACTCAGCACCATGGCAGCCCAAAAGCAAGACCGCAAGAACAGCCGGGCATGCACAGGCCACAGTTACCTCTCACTCCTCTCCTGAATCTGCTCTTCCTCCTGTGCCTCCTAGATCAGCACCCTGATGGAGCTAGAATATTGCTTGCAAACTCACCTCCACAGGTCACTAAAGGAAAAGCTAGGAAGGGCTTAAACCCAATCCCCAACATACAATGTCTGCGAATCTCAGTACTGGGGTACAGGCTGAATCTCAGTACTGGGGTACAGGCTGTCTCCAACCTTTGTCCCTCACAGCACTCACTTCCTTTGTGCTCCTTGCAGCTGTATTCCACAGGCATACAAGTCAAGCCCTCTCTGGCCTCTGGTACCTTGAAATCTGCCTACTCATCTGCAAGAGTTAGCTGATGGATCACTCATTCCAAGAACACTGTCAGAAAAGCATAATAGTCTAGGCTGGGCATGATTTCAAATTCCTATTCATATGTCACACAACATGTAAATACTTAAGACATACAAAAATCAGTGTTGACATTACTGAGCTATATTAAAAGTAGAGCATTGTATATCTTTCATAAACTATCCTGTGAGCTAAAAAGAACTATCTTTGAATTCCTAGTGCCTACTTAAATGGGCTTACAGACTATTTATGTTTCTTTTCCAGTTTAATAGTAAGTACAAAGCGTGCTCTCTCTCTCTCTCAATTCTCTCTCCTGGCTTTCCTAGAACTTGTTCTGTAGACCACACTGTCCTCAAATTCAAGAGCTCCGCCTTCCTCTGCCTCCTGAGTGCTGGGATTAAAGGTGTTTGCCACCACTGCCTGGCTACAAAGCTTTTGCTATGTGCTGATACCTTCCACTGTTGCTCTGTAGCCTCTTGTTTCACACTTTATTATGAGAGCAGAATCATACTGGCCAGTACTGGGGTCCACAGCCAACTCACCAAGCTTATTAGTTCTATAGTTTCCCCAGCGCTGTCAAAGCGTGCGCCACCATGGGCAGAATGTTTAGGTACAATCATTAAAACACAAACTCCATATTCAGAGTTGTGGGCGGGGGGGGGGGGGGGAGTGTAAGTGGGGGGAGGTGTTCTTGGGACTCCACACTTCTGGAAGGATTCCTACTTAGCTGAAGACATAACAGTCCATAAACACAGGGTGGGGGCTGTTGTCTAAGGTGGGGCTGGTGGACCGAAGTTGACCAACTCTTGTCTGAGAAATTGCAGGCTTTCTAAACAAGGTTTTGTCCAAAGAGCCAGAGCTTATTAGAAAGCCTGGGCTGACCTGATTTACGACAAAACAGAATGCAGTTAAATAGTCATTAGTGTCAACCTAAGGACCTTCGTTCTCAGAAGAAACTTTAAAAAGGAGCCATATTGTGAAACCAAATGTGATGAGGAGTAAGTCAATTAATAAAGGTGACTGGACAGTAGGCAGGAGTTAGCAACCTAGCAGGCCCTTAGGATAAAGTTAATGAGGATTCTCGATACAGTGTGGGGGGTGGGAATCAACCTTGAGATCTAGGTCAGGGTGATCAATCAGGAAAACTATTAGGGACTCAAGGGTCTCCCAAATATTACACTATCTTCTTTAAGAAGGGCATTGGGGCATGTTCTTACAATTGATATGCTGGAGGGAGAGAGGGAGAGCGAGCGAGCTTGCATGCGTGTGTGTGTGTGTGTGTGTGTAGTGCCATGGATCTCTCCCTGACCTGAGGCTCAGCAGTTGGCTAAAGTGAATGCCTAGCAAACTCTGGGGCTACACCTGTTTTTTTGCATCCCTTCAGATGCAATTACAAGCCCATGCCACCACTCCCAGGCTTTAGTTTGTTTTGTTTGTTTGTTATTTGAGACAGGATTTTCCTGTGCAGCCTTGGCTGTCCTGGAATCACTCTGTAGCCAGGCTGGCCTCGAATTCACAGAGATCGGCCTGCCTCTGCCTCCAGGGTGCTGGGATTGAAGGCGTGCACCACCATCACCCAGCTCACACCCAGCTTTTTATATAGGTACTGGCTATCCAAACTCAGCTTTCCCCCCACCCCCATCCTTCTATATAGCAAACGGGATCTCACTGTTGCCTCGGCTGCTCTTGAACTTAAATGGCAGCCTTCCTGTTCCAACCTCCCAGATAGCTTAGATTAAGTATGAAGTAACCCATCCAACAAAAGACTCTTTAACAAACCAATAAGGGAACTACCACTTAGGATGTGGGGCAGAAGTATGGCGACTCTAAAAAGTCTCAGGCCGCCATAAGAGAACACAGCCGCCTAGTGGACTCCAGGGCTAACCATTGGTGCAAAAGCACGCCCAGTTTCACAAATCTGTCTCTCCCTCTTCCTCTCTCCAAGCAATGCAGAGCAGAAAAAGCACTGCTGGACAAACCCCAATACCTGATTTTACAATGTACTACAGAGCCATAGCAACAAAAAACAGTAAGGCACAAATATATTATCTAGACCGGTGAAATAGAACAGAGGACCCCGAAATGAACAAACATTAGCTACAGTACCTAATTTTTGACAAAGGCCTCAAAGACATACTCTGAGAAAAAGACAGCCTCTTCTACAGTTGGTGCTGGGAACATGGAACATCCACCCTGCAAAATCCAAATTCAAATGGATTGAAAACCTGAAAGCAGCGGTTCTCAACCTTGCTAATGCTGTAACCCTTTAATACAATTCCTCATGTTGTGGTGACCTCCAACCATAAAATTATTCCCGCTGCTACTTTATAACTGTAACTTTGCTACTGTTATGAATTGTAATGTAAATATCTGATATGCAGAATACCTAATATGTGACCCCAGATAAAGGCTCTCATGACACCCACAAATGGGTCAAAATCCACAGGTTGAGAACCACTGCTTTATTGTTAAGTCCTAAAACTCTGAAACCAGCAGAGTCAAAACATGATGCCAGAGCACATTCTTTGGTGAGGGCTCCAATATGGGAGGGGGCAATTCCAAAATTTGACAGATGGGAGCACATGCAATTAAAAACCTATCCAGCAAAAGGAACAACCTGCAGTGCAAAGAGACAGCCAACAGAATGGGAGAAAATCCTCACCAACTATGCATCTGACAGGGGTTAACATTTGTAATCTTTAACCCAAAACAACAACCCATCCAATCACATGGACAAAATGAACAGAACAGACAATCCTCAGAAGAAGAAAAGCATACAGCTGACTACTAAATAAGTGAAGAAACATTCACAGTCCTTCACCATTAGGGAAATGTAAATTAAAACTGTGCTGAGAATTCACCTCACTCCTCAGGTGGCTGTCATCAAGAAAACAAACAGTAACAAGTGCTGGAGACAATGTGGGCAAAGAGGAGTCCTAGTCACTCAGGGTGGAAATGTAAAACGGGGCAGCCACTGTGAAAAGCAGTTTACCGGTTCCTCAAAAGACTAAAAATAGAACTTTCCTGTGACTCAATCTCTCCTGGATATATAGCTCAACAAATTTAAGTCGGCACACCATAGAGAAACGTGCACAGCCACACATTCACTATAGTCACGACACAGAAGCAAGCTAGATGGCCCTCACTATAGATAAAGAAATATGGCATATATGTACACAATGGACTGCTATTCAGCAATAAGGGAGAATGACATTATTTCACTTGCAGAAAAATTAATGGTACTAAATAACGCCATGTTAAATAAAATAAGCTAGAAGCAGAAAAACAAATGGCTTATGTTTTCTCTCCTATGTGCAACCTACATCCATGCACTGTGCACATATACAAACACATGCACACATACACAGAGGTACACAAACACATGCGGGCACACACACACCTCTTACATATATACAAACATAGAAACATATGCAAATATAGGCAGGCGCGCGCGCACACACACACACACACACACACACACAGAGCGCTCCAGAAATCAGAAGGGAGGCTGTTTGAAAGAATGGATGGGGGAGGAACTGGGGCAAATATGAGCCAAGTACAATGATATCTATATATATGAAAACACCATAATGAAGCTCATTTTGTATGCAACATAAAAATTAATGGCATAAGCAGTAATGTAATAAACTTCAGGCAACAGAATAAACTGGGAAAGAGGGAGCAGCCAGAGTGGCAGATAACACACCGGCACACCAAGACTTCCCTCTAGTAGGTGCCCTAACACCTGCCCTGGGACTAGGCAACCTGGTGCCGTGTTCTCACTTACCCACTGTGTGCCCACACACTTGACTCCACACAGGGGCCTTGGAACCCTAGCTCCCACACATACCCTCCACTTTGACTCCACACAGGAACACTAGGACCGTGCTTCCCAAGGTTTTTCACCTTATGACTCTTGAGTAAGGCAGAGAATTGTGAGGGAATGAGAAAGAAGGAACTTGGGTTTACTAGAAACAACACAGGATGTGAAGAAAAACTACTAGCATTAAAACAGCCCTTTAAGTTATTGCCTTAAAAGGTATAGCTCCTGGGGAAAGGGTATTTCCTTGTTACTGTAAGTACTAGAACTTTAAAATAAATTTATTTATTTATTTACTTAACGTGCATTGGTGTTTTGCCTGCATGTATATCAGTGTGCGGGTGTCAGATCCTCTGGAACTGGATTTACACACAGTTGTGAGCTGCCATGTGGGTGCTGGGAACTGAACTCAGGTCCTCTAGAAGAACAGCCAGGGCTCTTAACTGCTGAGCTATCTCTCCAGCCCCAAGTACTAGACTGTTAAGAAAAGAATTGCAAAGAAAATCAGAAGCGATCTCAAAGCCTAATTGGGTCTCATGTTGTGAATACATGGGTCATCTTTGCATTAGACAATCAAACTTTCAGCCATGTTAGCCTAGTGTTTGATGCAAACCTGCTTTGCCTGAGAACCCATGTGTGGGTGTTGGAGTGGCACGCCCAGGGCTACCTGGCCTCACATGGTATCTGTCAGGTCCCAACAAACTTTCCCATGACTATCTGTTCTGCTTGGTGTTGGCCCTGGGTCATTTTAAGCCGGTAACAGCTTGTCTTTAGGGTTGCTACAGTGTTGGTCATTTCCTAAAGGACATCATTCATACATTCATTCACTATCTGAGAGAACAACAGATGACTTTCCTGAAAGAACTAAATCTTTAGCGATGACATATTCTAAAGCAAAGAGTTTTGTCACGTAGTCAAGAACTGACAGTAAAAATCCACACATTGTCTTGTAGACTCAGTTCAGCTGTGGAACACAGAAAAGAAGTACAGTCAGCTGAGATGTCTCTTCACCAAAGCCCAACATAGACGGGAGCCACGTTGGCCGTGTGGCACCATCAGCCCTGCAGCGCAGCAGAAAGGAAGGATAGACCCAGTTATACATGATGGTGGTGACACACACCAAAGCCTTCTTCCAGAAGCCTCTCAGGTGCACACTGCCAAGCTGCCAGGTTCACCTCTGACCACGAGTGCCATGTTCCGAGATGTATGAGGTATCGCTTTTGGTTGTGGGCAGCTCTCCACTGAGGGTCACCTTGGCACTCACAATCCCACTCTCTGGGTTCACAAATAGCTTCTCTGACCTGCCAGGATGCCTTACACAAGAGAGACACGCTGCCCGCCCATATTTCAGTTGGTGGTGTTCAGCAGGATGAGAATTAGACAGACTCACAGTAAAAGCACAAAGGAGAAAACGACCACCATCTACCCAAACAGGAAAGGCAGACTACTGTGAACTACACTGTTCCTTTATAACTCAGGACCAAAAATAAAATAATACTCTAGTGGATGCTTAAAGGTGTTGTCATTCTAACTTTTACAGAATTAAAACTTTTTTTCTTAACTCATAGCCTTTCCTTATGTAACGTCTCAAAGCTAAAGACACACTAGGACGCAGCTGAGGATGAGCCAGCACAGAAGCTGCCTGATCCTCCTTGACATCCAGTGACCTCAGGAGTGCTTTGTCTAGGCCCAAACATCATTACGTAACAGGAGATAAACACTGCATTTTACAGATTTTCCTATTTTTCCAAAGCAACCCCACATATATAAAGACTTTAAATAAAAAATAAAAAAATCAGCCTGCCATCCTTTTGCCCCTCTCTCCCAGGGATAATGTGAAAGCCATGTGCGTCTACCACAGCAAAATGCACTCCTCCTCAGTACTCTGCTTAAGGAAGACTTCAAAAAGAAATGTCTCTAGCGAAGCCTTTCTCTTACAAGCACTGCTGCACACAGCCCCCTGGCCTCACCACTGTTATTGGGTGTCACAGTGAGAGGTCAGAGGAGGGGCCACACCACCCTCTCCTGCAGAAACCGAAGAAGCAGCAGGTCACTGCAGCTCACTGCAGAGGCAGATGTCCCCACCAGAGCCCATCCCCGCACCTAGCATACAGCACAACGGGGCAGAACCTGCTTTCCAAGCTGAGCCAGAGAGGAAGAAACAGAGCGCAGGCACATGCTGAGGAGAGGGCGCGCTCTGGGACTGCAGGGTGGGTCCACGCAGTCCATCTCGAGCTTGACTTGACATAAGGGACTCAGCAGGACAGGTTCAGAGGCAGAGCCAGCATGGTCCTCGTGGTACTTCTCCCTCTTCTTCCTCACTAGCACTAAAAGGCTCAAAGCTTTACTTTATAGCTGCATATTTGAAGTGTGTGTGTGTGTGTGTGTGTGTGTGTGTGTGTGTGTGTGTCTCCTCCTTGGCAGGCTCCAGCCAAAACAACGTCCTTCTGATTTTCCAACATTTTGAACCAAACTAAATCATCATCTTTTAAAGGGAAAGGAGGAACAGGAAGAAAGGAAAAGAAAAGAAGCTACGAACTGAATTCATTACTCACCCGCTGTGAAGATACCTGAGACATGGGCGTCTGGGCCCCTGCTTTAGTCTCCCTACCAAGGCTGGCTTAAAGAGTTGCTTTTATTTATGACCCCAGCAAGAAGCTCTCCAAATACAGAGCACACTGCAGATATATTTCAGTGTACCAAGATACTGGGCTGGCTGGCTGGCTGAATGAGTATTTCTTGGGTGAAAACACCTTAGCTAATTGAGAAAATGAGTTCCTCAGAAGGATGCTGCTAAGTAAATATTAACCAGTACTATTAATGATAATTACAGGAGCTTGCAAAAAAGCACACTTCCCAGTTTTTGGTAGTTTGTGTGTGTGTGTGTGTTTTAAATAAGAGTGGTAGGTTTAAAATAAAATGTTAGCTTCACTCAATTGAAAAATAACATTTTCGTTTCTGCTAAATTTAACACCGGGGGTGGGGAACAGAGCAAGGAACAAAATGTGTTCCTAGAAGCTACCTCAGCAGCAGCCACACTGCTTCATTTAATTCAGGCTTCAGTAGTCAAGTCACAATCTTTGGCCAAGTTCCCCTCTTTCTGTACATTCAAAGAATCTTTATGTAGCTAAATGGACCACTAAATCCTTCAAGAGTCATTCAAAGGAAGCACTTCCTCCAAATTCTCTCTCACTTCACAGAATCCATGCACGCACAACAGAGACCACTGAAAGGAAATGCAAATCCTCTGAGAATCCTTGCACATGCAAAACGCATCCTCTCCAGCCACAGAGGTCCTGGCTTTATTTTCAATATTAACAGCCAATATTTGAAAGCTATAAGGACACCCGGGGAGAGCAATAAAAACAGGCATAGGAAAATATATTACAAATAAAAATAGAAGAGAAGAAGAAGAAAAAAAGAACATGGTTCTACTAGAGGAGTGTGGCCCAGAAATAGCCCGTTTTTTTCTCGTTGTTAGGATGCAAAGTGTCTTAATTCTGCTCTGCTGGGCAACTCTTTTTCCTGTTTCACCACCATTCTATGTAACTGCTTCTAGGCAGATTTTTTTTTCGTTTCTCCACACAGGAGAGACACGTGTGACTGTGTTTTGGTTGTCAAGGTGGTGGGCGTCTATGAACTCAAGCGTCTGACTTTTCACAGAACCAAGTGGGCTCCCAGGGGCAAGGAGGCTGTTCAGGCATGGGAGGAACCGCTCTGCACAGGCGCCCTCTCCGTGCATTCATTACCGAGGGTGTGAGAGTGACGCAGGCCACCAGCAGGTCACTCACTCAAAGGACAGCATGTCTGCCCTGCCGGCAGAGCAGCAGCGAGGAGACAGCTCCTGACTGCAGAAAGAAGTGAGGAGTTTCTAAAGTTTTCATCTCACTTGTTTATTTCCTCTGTTTCAGCCCTCTGTAGGAAAATTATTTTCTGTATAAACAAATTCATCAAGTTAACTTATTCAAGGATGGAAATAACCGGTATCACATAACATTTTGCAAAACAAAATTGCCACTGTTGTATTCCACTGCATAGACGCAAACTGCTCTGGCAATTCAGCCCCAGCACTGACACAACCCAAACCCCCTATTACCTTCATCACTGCATATTCAATTTACATAATTATTCTGCTATGCTATTCAGAATTTACATGTAGTTGTATGCATTCTCGTTATCCTTGATTCAAGGATGCTATTTCCTTGTAGATGGAACTGAACAAGGAGACCACAATTGACATACTCAATTCATCTGACCAATAGCAACAATGTGGTCTGACAAAATAATGGTTTGGTTTGTTAATTTATTTAGCATCTCAATGCAGTTATCCTATGTTTGGACAGCCAATCCTGAAAGGGCATCAACAACAGGAAAGCTTCTGGGAGAGTCCTTGCCACACTCTACTGTAAATCAGCCAGCGGTCACACGCACAAGCCAACAGAGGAGCTAGCAACCCTCGCCGTGACCCCCAACGCCACCTCCAAGCCCGGCTCGCTAAGCTCTGGCACACATGCTGTCAACTTCCGGTCACTTGAACATCACCATATACATCCATGTGTTCCAGTCAAAGATTCTCAAACCACTAAGGCTAAAAGCAACTGTGCTTATATTATATAGTTCACGGGGAGGCAACAGGGAGGAGGAGAGAACTGTATTTTCTTCATGAGTGAAGTCCCTCCTGTGCCTACAAAAAACTAGGTGCAGGCTCCACTCAAAAAGTCGTGCTAAACACTTTCTGGGCAGAGACCCTAACCCATGCTCAGGACTAGAGTTGCTAGCCCGCTCTGGAGCTAGCCCTGAAAGCTCACTGGGCGAACTGACCAAGCTGGAGACCCGCCGGGCCAGGAGGTTAGCACGCCACTCACTTTACACGCAGCATTTCAGAGTCTGCTGCCAAAGGGCTCCATGGCATGCAAGGGTGTGCTCAGGTGAAGAGTAAGCACAGGGCCCGCCCGTCATATACACAGGCTGAAGATGGCTGGAAATTCACGCCAGAATCCCAGAGCAATTCTGTCCATTAAGTAAAAGCAGTAACAACAACGATAATAATGAAGTAATTACGGTGAAAACTGAACCCAAATTATGCTGGTACTAAAAGTGTTGGTGATGTCTTGCTAAAGTCCAGAGCCCCTCCTGAGTACACACACCCACACTTTAAGAAAAAAGGGCGCATTCTGTTTCAGGTCAGGACTTGGCTTCTCTCTGGGAGATGTAAGTATATGCTTCCTCATACCAAAGCCGAATATTTACATTCAGGTAGGTTTTTTTTTTTTTTTTTAAAGAAACTCATACCGTCAGACTAAGCTTTTTAGCTGCATCTTAACTACTCATCGTTATAGTCAACGCTTACCTACAAATAAGCATTTAATAAAATGTCTCTTTAATAAATGTAAAGGCTAATGTCCACAGGGAGAAGAATATTTTCAATAAGGAGATTAGATACTGAGGAATCAAAACTCGATGGCAAATGCTGCCAAGTTTGTAAATACTGGTAAGTATTGGTAAATTTGAGTTGCTGCATGCACGCAGTTATCTGGACATCATGAAAGGCATTCGTGGCCAAACAAAACTTAAATGATGAGGATTCACACCGTCAACACCCAGCTTAACCATGCCATTATCCTCCCGGCGGGACCCTGCCCTTTCACCCTGCTGCCACAGCCACCATCTCCTCTGTGTGCTGGCATGCACTTGCACACTCGGAGCTCCTCATCACAGAAAGTGCGAGGCAATGGCACAACTGGCTATGTGTGCACACAAATGTTTACTTGTGCACATGGGACAGAAGGTGGAGTGTGTTTTCTATCAGAGTGTGGAAACGGGCTCAGATTAACCAAGTCTAGCCATACTTCCATCTGGAAACTATATTTTCTAACATGAGCCATATTCTGAAAAATAGATTCAGATGTTTGGAACCGGACCAGAACAGTTGTTAGAAATGTTCAGAACAAATGAAAAAAATTAGTCCTCAATGTCTTCCCTCAGATTTTCTTACTGAATAAATATGCCTTCTAGGGGGTCAGAGAGCTGGTGGGGTGTACAGAACACAAGAGGCTCTTTCCTGTTACCCAGAATCCACACCGTTTGTCCTTGAAGCCACCTCTAATGTAGAGTACCACTGGGATTCTCCCATGCTGCCCACAGGACTTCAACCTGCCAGAGAAGACCTACCCTGCCAAACAGACACAACTCATTTTATTTCCAGTTCTGGAGACAGCACTGAAATGCTTAGAGCCACACAGTGGCCTTGCTTTTGCCTGAAACCCTTCCTATCAGTTACACAAAGAGCCAAGTGAAGTTGTGGGTTTTTTGTTTTTGTTTTTTATAAATAAGAAGCCAGTTGCTAATTTTTTTTTTTTTTAATCCAGTAAAGATTCTAAATCAACAGTTCATAACAGGGGAGTCCTAAAGTTTAGAATGTACGAAAACTTTAGCTTTGCACTGTAGAAGCAAAAGATGCTCAGGAATGAATATATGAAAACAAACAGCCCCTCCATGCCCCCATGCACCCGCTGCAGCCTGGGGCCTCTCTGCAGGGTGGCCCTCAGCCCCACCCACAGCCTACCTTGACTTTTTGCTGGATTTGGGTTTTGGTGTGACAGTTTTTGCTTTCTTTTCCTTTGGCTCTTTGGGGATCTTCGGGGCTTTCGGGGTTTTGGGCTCTTTCTTCTCCTTCGGTTCCTTCAATTCCTTCGGATCTTTTTTGACCTTCGGCCTTTTCTTTTTCTTTTTTTCTTCTTGGGACCCACCCAGTGAGTTCCTACTTAGTTCTTGGTTATCAATCCCACCAGGGAAGTTATCTTTACCAAAACCTTTACTGGGATCCCCTGCAGCGATGTGGTTGTTTTTCTTTTTCTTCTTTTTCTGCTGTGGCTGCTGCTCTAGGGATGGCAGGTAATCGTCGCTCTTCACTAGCGGAGCGTTCTGTCCGCTGACCTGAGTCATATCCGGTACTGGCTTCTCTAGGAAGGGCTCCGATGGAGAGTGCTGAGAAACACAAATGGGATTGAAATTAGTTTCTCACTCTTCAGATAAAGAAAGGAACTGAAAGTCAGTGACTGACGCTTTTCTGAAGTCATATTCTGTACTCAAGGAAGCACACATCTACAGACCAAGGGTCATGGGATTTGTCATTTTCTCTCAGCCTAAAAACATTTTCCTTTCTTTAGGACAAGTACCTTTCAATAAGGAAAATGTTAAAATTTAAATACCAGTTTATTACTACAGGAAAACATTAGTGCAGGAAGGGGAAAACTATTACAGACTAGACATTCTGTACCCTTTCAACTGTAAGAACACAGGACGAGAAGTAAAACATAGACTCGGTCTGCAGAGTTTTCTCCCCATGGGCGAGGGGGACTCAAAGATAAAGAATACAGTTGCTTTTAAAAAGAACATGTATATCCAACAACATTGAAATTTTCTAGTACTAAAAAGTGTGTGTGGGGGGGTGGAGTTAGGTATAACATAAATTTACAGTATGCAGGTCATTTCTGGATTAAGTGACATTAAACTATCTAGATTAAAATGTCATGTAGAGGAATGATTTTTGCACTGGCTAAATTTCTTGAATATGAAATGTGAACAATATCATTTCCAACTTCTTGAAGCCATACTTTTTTTTTTTAAGTTATTAAGAAGAAGAAATCCAAATAGTTAATGTGAGATACTGTTCAGGAAATTTGCCATTTACTAGGGAGGTGCACGTTAGAAAATACTGACAAACAGGATGAGATGCTGAGGGGTCATCTGAGATCAAAGCAAATGACCCACCGCACAGCCACCGCACAGCTACCGCATGACCCAGAGCAGGGCGGGGCGGCCTCGTTGTCCACCAAGCAAACTGTGGCATCTTAGAACCTTCACATTTCAACAAAATACCTGGAAACATCCCATCTGCAACTTTCCTTATTTTTTGCCTTTTTCTTATGTTCCTGGGAGATGAGTGATCTTCTGATGTGCCCAGCATGGGCTTTATGACCTCAGCATCAACAAATACCCACATCAGACCTTTGGACTAGGATGAGGAACTTTCTGATTTTACAGTTGGGGACAATGACACACTAATATAAATTAACCTGTCTGAGGAAACACACCATAATAGAACCAATGTCAAGGATGATACATCTTACACCCTGCAAAAGCAGACCTGTGAAGAGCCCAGGCTTACCCCACACTGGCTCAGCACAAACACAGGATAGGCTAAATATTACTGTGGGTGTGGGCCAAAGGGGGAAAGTTAGTGCAGGTAACAGACATCACATCTCAATACAACTTATTTATTCAGCGTACCCGATGTCTTATATTGAGGTACTGTGTCCATTTACCTGAATCCAAAAAAAAAAAAAAAAAAAAAAACCACACCTCATTTATCTCCATCTTTCAGAGAAAAAATTAAGAGTTACAGAAGGTAACATCACTCCCCAAGGCCACAAAAAGGCTGGAGGTCAGAGATGAATCTGGCTTCCCTTCATCCAGTGTCTTCTAAATCCATCCAGCTCCTAAAACCTTACATGAAGGCATATTTCTAGGGAGACACCACAAGTTTCATCCTATCCATGGCTGTCCCCAAAACATTTCACAAACTGAAACACAGCTTAAAAAGAAGGTAGCTCACCATTCCCTCCAAAACTTGCCCTGGCTACTCCAAAGACAATTACACTTCAGCAGGGAAGAAATGCTCCACAATCCCAAGCTGAAACATTAAAAAATGATTAGTCCAGCCCCCACCACCAACTGCTTCCTGGAGAAGTCATTTCACTCAACCAAAGTTCAGCTCCTTCACCTGCTAAGTTTCTGCCAGTATGGGGAGCGTAGAGTTGGAGGGGGCGCCCAACACGCACAGGCCCTGAGCAGCAACAGCAGCAAACTGGCATTAAGACCAGTCTTAAAATACCTATGCTGCCCCTTCCTGGTCACAGCAAAGAGGGAATGAGTTCAAACAAAGTAAAGGCATGTCAGAAGACAAGCTGAGAGCAGAGTGAGGAGGAGCACACACTCACATACATACGGAGGAACAGCATGGGGTTATATTTACGCATGGGGTTATATTTTCAAACAGGAAGTGGAAGTTCTAGGAGGCAATGTGACTACCAGGAGCCTCAAAAGGGGAAAAGGGGAAATGTGAACCTGGGTTTCCAAAGCCTCCCACTCCTCTGATTCTATCCCTCTCCTCTGGAAGCCTTGCATACAGGCATTTTTCTGGGAAGAAGAAAAGTGAAGCCAGCACTGAACTGACCGAACACTGAAGTCTCACAACTGGCCTCTACTTTCCCTCCCAAACACCAGCGACCTCAGCCCCAAGCATTAGCTGATTTGACTTCCACTCTTACTACAAGCAAACAGCCCAAGTTCAGTTAATTAGTAACTTCCTGGTGTAATCGACAAGGAAAAAAGACATAGCTTTTTTACATAGGGCATTAAAAAAAAAAAAATCAATCTTTGCGGGGGGGATAATTTGGAATTCAAAAAATAGGAGGAAAGTTATTCTTTGAAAGTAAGGGAAAGTCAGAACAAAGATTCCAGTTTAGAAGAGTAAATTACTTACTAGGGGATACCCATCTTCAACCTGCATGGCATCCACTCCACTAACAGAATACCAGGGTCTTCTGAGAGCTTTTCCAACACAGTTATGAATTTAAAAAAGCAGTTCAGACACAATGCCAAAAAAATAAAAAAATAAAAAAAAAGAAAGAAAAGCTGAAAATTCATCTCTACACTTCAGCATACAAATCATTTTAGATGCTTCTTTTAGAAATAAATGAGGCCATAAATTAGTGACTAGGTAAAAAATTTAATCTTCCACAAGGAGGGGAAAAGTGAAGAGTGAACACAAAAAAGTATTAATCTTGTTTGATATGCACAGAATTGTTTTGGTACTATCTGAAGGAGGGCGGGAAAGGTGCTCAGAGATAGGAGTGTTTACCAGACCTACTTCTCCTTGAATCTTTTAGAGGGAAGCTGTTTTTGTAAACATTTAACAAAGAACAGATGGTCTGCCTTAATCATGTGGGGGAAAAAACCTGGAGCTCCCACTAATACCCTGACAAAGTCTGTCAGGCCCGGCTCCCCCTACTGCCCCCACCAGGCGCTTGGTACAGTCTTCTCTAATGCTATTTAATTTTACAGCGGACATTTTCCCATCCATCCCCACTCCCTGACAGGTAATCAATGCCATTAACATCTGATATTACCATATAGGCCATTCCTAAAACCTCTCATTTATTAAAGCGAATGTGAGGGATTTTTAGATACCAAGCATATTTCATACACCCCCTGTAGGACTTTCTACATAACACAGTTCTGTCATAATTCCTTATGCCTCTGATATCTGCAAGAAGTATGCCGTGGTCTTTTGGGACTCAAAAAAGCTGACTGATATTTAAATGATAAGTTAAAATGGCCAAAGATGTATATGTTTTGTATATTTAAAAAATTCAGTTGCATTGTTTTTTCCTCACTTTACTGCTGACAGCACAGCAATTGAGAAAACAGGAGTATGCCCTCATACAGAAGTAGAGAGGGGCCAGATGCACTTATCAAAAGTGAGCCAACGGGGGAAGCAAGAGCAATTCCTCTGCTACTTCTAGGCAAAACTGACCCACAGTGCCCTGAAATATCATAGACGACGGGAAAGTAGAGGGAGAGAGTTCTTAATTGTCTTGAGTGTGTTTTTCTTCTAAGTATTTTCTGGCTTAAAAAGGCTATCCTCAGGGTGGAGGAAGGGAGGGATTGGGAAGGGAGTAAGGAGGGAACCACAGGGGGGATACAAAGTGAATAAAGTGTAATTAATAAAGAATTAAAAAAAAGAAATAAAGGGAAGAAAACAAAACAAAATAAAAGGCTATCTTCTTTTTCATATTTTTGCCTTCAAGTCTGTATCTGTCAGGAACATAAAGTCGTACCACCAACACACAATACATACAATTCTTAAATTGTATTTAAAATTTCACATACAAGACATCTTATCTGCAAACAAGCATGCATTTTCTATCTGAATTTACACATATGTCAACAGGTACAGATTCAGAACTATGCTTGGCAAAAATGGAGAGATGCTATTGACTGGACTAGGGAGACACCCTTTCTACTGCCTTATACCCCCAGCAAATTAGCTACGGTGAGACAGAGAAGAGCCGTGGGCACACTCCAGAGACGAGACATCTCCAAAGGAAGTAGCCCAGCACTGCCGACTCAGCTAGCAAGAAACACGGGCTTGCAACACAGCCAACTACCACTTAAATGGTTTACAAATTACAAAGCTTAATTAGTTACGTACGATGGGGAAAGCACTTCATGATATTTTTTAAAAAATTATGTTGGACACGTTTCTATTACTGACATTGTAAACTTTTGTTTTTGTCTTTTTTTTTTATCTAGTCATCCCTGCGTCCTGAATCCTCTACCTTCTTTAAGGAAGTTAAGCCTGGTATAAAAACTAAAGTTCATCCTTTGGCCCAAACAGTATATAAAGATTCAGAGCACTTAGCAATGGTACAGCAAGTGCTCCTGAGACTTTTAGGATAAAACTAAAAAGAGATGCTGTTACTGATACACTTACTATCAGGAGCCTAACTAATTTATTCATTCAACACATATTTGGGGAAGAAATAGAACCACTGGGATGTTGGGATGGGAAAACACAAAACACATAATTCAAGCCGAGGTGTGTGTGTGTGTGTGTGTGTGTGTGTGTCCGTCTGTATTTTAACTTTAGTTTTGTTTTGGCTGGCCTTGAAACTTGTGATCCACCTGCCTCAGCCTCATGGGTACTTGGGATTACAGGTGAGCACTGCCAGCCATACCTGGCATCTAAATGATTCATCATAAAAAACAAAACCCTTAAGAGCTACAAATGTGCAGGCAACCACGTTGAAGCAGTTTCAAATCAGAGGCACAGTTGACTTAGGAGTAGGGCCAGGCCTAGGGAGCCCTTGAAGAGAAATTTTAGACTTGAAGGACACTGCAGAGCCAGATGCCACTAGCACAGAAGCTTTCCTCGGCTCCCTCAGAGCTGGCAGGGGCAGGCAGCGCTTTGTCCCCTTTGCTCTTTGGTTTTCTTACTCATCATCCATGCCACCTCTGGCTTTCTTCTCTTTCCTACATCTTCTCTTCTCTTCCTACCTGCCCAAGGCTGGGTACTGCAGCTTTGGGGGTCTCTGAGAGTCAGGCGCAGACCCACAGGCCTATTCAGGTGTTCAGCCAGCACTCCTGGGGTGATGGGAAGAGGGCATTGCAGATGCAACCTAGCATTGGTGGGGAGGGCGGGCCTCCCAAGTTCTGAAGCCATCCCAGGGCACTGCACTGAGTCAAGTTTCTCTTTCAACTATTTGCTGTTGGTTAATTAGACATGCTTTCAGCTCCACTAAGCCCCTGACATGCCTCCTCTCTTCAGCCTTGGAATGGTCCTCTGAGGCTGGTTCAGTGATGTTGTTAACATTGCTTGGAAGAGGAGGGTCAGGGGCAGGAACGGAAGCCTTACAAAGGACTCAAAGTCATGAGACTGTAAGAAAAGTCTTTAATTTTAACACCCATGAAGCGCCTGTGCTTTGCTGTTCTGCCCTGAGAACGCAGAAGCCTGCTGGCCATCACCATGATGGGGTCGTCAGCTAGAAGGGTGGTTGTACAGCCAGCTCTGCTGGGGCCACTGTCCAAACCCAAGCCATAAAGATGGTGGCTCTAAAATCCTAGCCCTGCCCTACAGGAGGGGGTAGTGGTGGTGTGGCTTTTAATTCAATACAAAGTTGAAATTTTTGCTTCAAAGGGTCAGGGCAGGACTCCAGTTTGGTTCTGGAGCAAAGCTTTAGAGTATCGCTGAGTGTCACTGATTTTTCACCCAAATGCAGAGTTGGAGGTGAGCAGTGCTGTTTCCACGGCAGAGTGCCGTGCTCTCAGAGCTCTCAGAGCTCCCTGAGAGTCGGGCCATTCAAGTCAGTGATGAGACGGAACATCTCAGGGACTAGTTCAGTTCTGCAAGGGCCAGGAAAAGACAATTTTACTCCCTGCCTCCCTGCCCTGCCTTTAAAACTCTCCCCAGATCCTAAAGAATGGACCTACATGTGTTTTAATCAATCAACCACACTGGAAGGACTCTAAACCCTTTCTTTCCTCTGCCTTGTAAGTCGATTGTTATTTCTCAGGGAAAACACTAGATAAAAATCACAGCCTTTCACTTAGGGACCACAGAGTGGAAACGGCCTGCTCATCTATACACACACACCCCTAGGGTACAAAGTAAACCGATTTGAACTGAACGTGTTTTGATGTGTCTCCATGACTTCATAAATGCTTGGAAAAATTAGCTTAGTTGTTTATGTGAAACTTGAGCAATGTTCTTCCACTTGACAGCTGTTCAAAGATAGTGCGCAGGTAACCAGAATGTTCTGTGTCTTGACCATCTCCTTCACGAAAAGCTCTTTCAGTAGGAGGGATACAGGGGTGACAGAACTGCCCCTGCATCGCACAGAACGCACAACACAACCACAAATGCAATACAGTTTAAGGGCCTCTGGAGAAACCCAGTAGTTTGCATCCTAACCAAAAATAATGATAATAAAGATTGTTTTTTAAAGGCCTGTGTCAATAACAGTGAATAATTCCTTGTGTTGCTTGAGCCACAAGAGCAGGGAAGTCCCTAGTAAAAGCCGGCATGACCAGTGTTCTACAAGAGGGACATTCTAGAAAAAGGTGGGGTCAACAGGTGATCAAGGTATAGACTTTGGCTCCAGAAAGGCAACTCACACTGCTTACATCCGTTATTTAAAAAGTAGAATGTTAAGAGCAACTTACTCTGATCTTTATTCCCATGGCTTTTTAAAAACTCAGACTTCAGAGACTGACAATAGGTCTCTCTCTCTCTCTCTAACACTGAGCAATCCCAGGGGTTTGCAGAATTGGGACTAAAACTATCTTTGAAGGAGGAAGGGGGCGGTTAAAGGAATTTAGTGATAAAGTGAATTTATACACTCTAGGCAAGTTCTCCACTAGATTCAGAGACTGGGAATCTAGCATATTAGTTCACAATAAATGCTTAATGATAGACTACTGTGCTCCATAAAAACTCATTCGAATCTTGTGGGCGGCAGAATTCTAAAGCTGCCCCATTATCTGAGTGTGGCAGGACCTATGACTTCTAGCCCAAGGTAAAAGGATGTCACAGGTCTGATCAAGGTGGGAAATCACTGGTTTGGGGTTACCTCAAAGAGGCAATTATCCTAGCCAAGCCTGACTAAAATCAGGGAGGCTTTTTAAAGAGGAGAGAAGACTGTTGTTCTAAGCTGTGAAGAAGCCAGTGGCCATGGTGGAGAACAAACCACAGGCCTGACTCGAAGGCAGCCTCTAGGGGCTGAGGGTAGCATCCGGTGATACCCAGCAAACCTGTTGTTTCAGGTAGCCCAGAAGTGACTCTGCCAAACCTGGTGGTGAAGATTCCAGTGAGACCTCAGGTCTACACCCTGGAGAGCCCCGAGCAGTGCAGTGCTCTCAGCTGACCCATGCCCATGACGTGTGTGGGGACACATCACACAGCAATACTCAGGCTCAGTAAAATACCTACCTTAATACTAACAGTCTCTGATTTCAGATCTGAACTTTTTCTTTTTGGTTTCTTTCCCCTAGGATCCTTGTTCCCCTGTTAGATAGTGGACACACTGAAACAACATAGCAGAGTTTCCCTGTGTCTCTGTGAAAAGTACCACCATAAGTTCTCTGATTTACAAATGTTAAAATCTAATGCATCCAAAGGGGACAAAAATCTATCAAAAGTCACACACACACACACACACACACACACCTAAAAGGAGGGAGGACTGAAACCAGGCAGTGTCTCATTCTCAAACCCACATTCTCAACCATGCTACCTACCAGTTCATCACTGTTGGTAGCTACTCCAAGAGGCAAGGAGAGCAGAGTGTAAGGACCACCTGCACAGGGCTGGGGAGACGTCAAGGGCTCCCACTGTACCACTTACAGTGTCACAAGGAGACTTTTAAAGAAAACCTTCATTTTCAAGTTCAAGGGCGCGCGCACACGCGCACGCGCGCGCGCGCACACACACACACACACACTACTGACTTTTTAAAGAAACTTTACTGCACATTAGAAGCAGTCTTTTATAAACACTTACAGGGAACTATGTCCCCATGACTCCTTCCAGCTGGAATTACACACAAAACAGAAGATACCAAAGCAATTAAGTATTTTATAAACACTGCTGAGGGGTCAAAAAGAGGGAGGTTCATTCACTGACTAATAAAGCAGTAATAAACAAACAGCAATGTTATGCAACTGAGAAAATTATTATAATTGAATGTACACAGCTGGGCAAGTAGAAAGGCTGGCTGTGTAGCTCACAAATGTTTTGTGTGGGAGGGTTTGTGTTTTAGAATTGCCTGGATTTGAGTCCTTAAGAGTCAAGACTCTGTTCTCTTATGTGAATACAGTCCCTCGACTGCAGGAGCAGGAGGGAGCCACCTATTGAGACGGCCAGGTAATTAGAGAAATAGATGCGAGCCTGAATGGGCAGGCAGCTAAACTTTGCTGAGATGCACTCATGGCAGATCTAGAGAGGTGTCATCTTTGTGCACAGCAATATGAATAATGAATGATGGTGGCATGCTAGCACCCTGAAAAACAAAGCTCTGAACAAACTGGCTATTCACATTTTAATAATTAGCTACAATGAATTCTTGGAGTTTCCATCACACTTTGAAATTTCCTCATCATAGAATTTATAATTTTGGCAACAAGAACACACCAGCAGACAAGAGAACACCTCCAGCTACCACATTTAGATTTAAGCTACTGTGCCAACTAAGGACTGAAGGGTAGTCTGTCTATATCCCTTGAACCACTGAAATCAGTGCTTGGACCAGAAGTGGTGTACAATTGGATTCGAAAAACTTGGGGACCCACCAATGTTCTATCAATTAGACGCAGTTTCTATGCAAACAAAAGCCAAAGTAAGGTTCTTTGAGAGATACAGTCTGAGATGCTGCCCTGAGAACCACTGGACTGTCTTCGTAATTAAAGGACTAACTCGGAACAAAATTTGTGATCTGTGTCATGTTCCCATTTGCATAAAACCCAACTAACTTGGAACTCAAATGGCTGATTAGCTAACTATGAGGGCAGAGGTACACATGTATCTTCAACAGGCACACATTTTACATCAATGATATCTATTTTTATGAGATAAAAGTACTAAAGCTTTAATGGTGGCAATTAAAACAGCCCAGAGTTTGAGTAGCTCGATGGCTGAGTCACAGACCTTTTACCCATAATGGGACCCATTATATCTCTGAGCTCAGTTTGAGGGAGCAAAAGAGGAACAGATTTTTAAATACGGTTATAAAACAGCAGTGCCCTCCGAGCCAAGCTGCTGGAGTTTAAACGGCTGTGCAGGTTAGCCTGGCCTTAGGAGCAGCAGCCACTCACCAACGCCCTATCACTAAGATACCTGTGTCCATCTGAAAACACTTCACGCTGAATAATCTATGTCGCATTCACTACTAAGCTTAAATTACATTACTTCAGGTGACTTCTGATAAGATATTTTCATTCTGTCTAAAATGCTAACATCTGTGTTCTAATGTCCTCATTTAAAATACAAATGTAAGAGCAAAAGGAAAAGATAATTATTCTAAGAGGGATTTTTAGCAATATTTATGTATCAGCTTCACTACATAATCTTTTCAAGGTAGTCTGGCATTGCCAGGTTGAAAATGTTAAAATAAAAAGCATTTGTAACACAGGGAGGGGGAATA
This sequence comes from Psammomys obesus, assembly GCF_907164565.1. Classification (NCBI taxonomy): domain Eukaryota; kingdom Metazoa; phylum Chordata; class Mammalia; order Rodentia; family Muridae; genus Psammomys; species Psammomys obesus. The sequence continues at coordinate 38,791,202 of NW_026587216.1, read as the reverse complement.
AAGATAATTTCAGTGGGAAGTATAATGAAGTTTCTCAAACAAACAAAAACAAAATTAATTTGAAGATCTCTGAAGACTAGATTTCCAGTACCAGAACTGGAAATCTAAATGAAACCTTCCAATAAAATGTATCTTTTCCATTATAGAAGCAAATCTCGGGTGAGGGAGAGATGTTCAATGTACAGTACGTGCTTATATGAAAAGTCCTAATGTGACACAGCGCGTGGGCAATGAAGAATTCAAAGGTGCAAAAGGAAAACTCTGAGAGACCCCACAGGCTGTCAGTTCCTCCCAGAGGAACTAAAGTCTCAGGTCAATACAATGTGTGTAAAGTGGTACCCGTTATGCCCAGAATAATAAGGCTTGGGTAGACAAAATTCATTCAGCTTGTTAACTGAGAAGTCCTATATCCCTAACAAACAACCAAACAAAAAATCCTCAGAGGGGAGGGAAAAAAAGGCAGCCCCCGACATTGTCCAGCCTGAGCTCCAGCACAGGCCACCAAATGCTGTCAAGAGCCTGTAGGAAAAGGTTCATTGGGAAAAGTTCTAGTGACACATGGAGGCTGGATACTGGCCTTGGGACATCATGACCAGGAAGCCTCCAAGCACCCAAATTCTTCCCAGCATACGCAGAAGAACCAGGGCCACAGAGCAGGAGTCAGGGACTGCAGCAACACAGCACTGATAAGCACCGGCAGGTGCCCAGAGCCTGGGAAGCCTTAAACACAGCCAAGGCGGTTCCTATTCTCGCCTCTTCAACACAGAGAACCCTTGCAGCAACACTTTAAAATAGTGGTTTAGAAGTCAGCCTTGGGGAGTAATTTAGATAGCTATCTCCTCCAAACTGATCCACCTACTTCTTACTGTGCCTCCTGCACGGCCAGTCCTCCCCACCTGCGCATCCTTCCAGCCGGCCTCACACTAACTATTTCAGGTATTTACTGAGCCACTTGATACATCTTCCTCCCACTCTCACCCTGCATCTCTGTTCCCCTGTAGAGAAGAGTCCTTGAAAGAGCAACGGCATTTGCTGTCTTTACTTCCTCTCCTCCAGTGCTCTTCAGTCTGCTCTAACCACATTAATATTCCACAGAGCTGCGCTCACCAAGGTGACCCCACCCCCACCGGCTGGCTCCTTAGCTCACCTGACCTCCCAGCAACAGCCCACACAGCTGCTCACTCACTGCTGCCTCTTCGGGAGACATCCAGGATGGCCCTTTCCCCTCCTTCCTTGCACTTTCTGCCTGGCTTATCTTCCCCACCTGTCATTTCTTCAGGGCTCCTGGGCCTAAAGTCCTCTCCGCTCTACCCATGCGTCGAAGTCAGCATGTTACCTCCATCCGGGTGCTTTGCAAAGTCTTTCCTCCAGCTCAGACCTCCCCCCTGAGCTGTGGGCCTCTCTACCCAACAGTCCAGCCTGATGGCCCCTTGGACACCTCAGCAGTCACCTCAGTCCTTATTCTCGATTCTCTGCCCACCTCCAGGACCCCCAAATTGTCACTTAACCAGCAGGCTAGGATGTTGGCATGGTCCTTTTCCTTTCACAGGTTCAACTTCCATCCCAATCCATCTGTAACTGTAACTCCATGTTCAGCACAGAGAGCTCGCAACCTGACAGCCTCGCCCAGAGCAGCCTGGCCCAGTGATGTGGCTCTCCAGCTTATCTCCTCATTTCTAGCCTTGCCCTCTCCCCCAGTCTGTCTGCTAGAGTCTCAGGGATCCTTTAAAGGTACAAACCAGACCATAGCTTGTCTCTCTTGACCTCCAACTCATTCACAGTAAACTCTCAAGTCTTTAGGGAGGCCCTAACAGGTATGGCCTCCTCCTACCAAGATGCTAATGTCTCCCATGATTCCCACCTCTTCCTCGATGCTCCAGTAAAATTTATTCCTTGTTTATCAACAAACACAAGCTAAAGATCCTTCCACCTCAGGGCCTTTGCACAAGCTGCCTCTGCCCTTAGAGCTAGTTGCACTGCCCCTTACACTGGGTATGGTAACGTACCTTAAAATCCCAGCACTTGGGAGGTAGAAGAAGGAGGGTCAGGAGTTCAAGGCCAGCCTCAGAGACATAACAAATTAGAGACAAGCTTGGGTCACATGAGACCCAGCCCCCCAAAATACAATGAACAGACAAAAATACAGTGTGTCCCTTTCCCCTGCTCTTTCTTTCCAGGGAACTAAGGAAGGACGACAATAAAGTGGGTGTGGCAGGATGCTGACACTTGCTAGTTTGAGGGCAGAAGTGAACAGGATGGGGTAAAGGTGCCTTTTTGTGCAAGCCTGACAAAGCGACGTCAATCCAATGGGTCCCACCACAGAAAAAGAACTGACACCCAAATGTTGTTCCACGCCACACCATAGCACCCAGGCTACCCACACTCAGACATCATACAGGGCAATAATAAATGAATTAATTCTTAGGCGGTGATGGCTCAGCAGGTAAAAGTGTTTGTTAAGCAAGTCTGATGGCCTGAGTTCAGTCTCTGGAACCCACAAAAAGTGGAAGAGGAGCTTCAACTACACAAAGTTGGTGTGTGTGTGTGTGTGTGTGTGTGTGTGTGTGTGTGTGTGTGTGTGTATCACACCCATACACCATGGACACATACACAAAATCAATAAAACTATTACCTGGTACTTACTGTATTATTTTCCCAACATTTCTATAGATTTGAAAATTTTCAAAACTCAAAGTGGGAAGACTGCATTGCTCCATTTTCCTCAGCTGTATCCCGTCACTGACCTGTATTTCCTCCTTCCTTCTGTCTTGAGTTTGTCTCTTTACTGTCTCTCAGGTTTTGACAGCACTCATGAGTTCATTCACCACAGGACGGAGCCAGGTGCTCCTTTCCCACGAAGAGCCTCAGGCTTCCTGTTGACCCCTCAAGATCTGCACAATAAAACCTAGGTGCCTCCCTCAGCTGAGCTCCTGACTTCCACACCTGGACTCATAGCTGGGGTGCCTGACCCAGACTGAAATGCCCCTTCCTCACTCATCCTTAAAATTAACACTTGCTTTCTCCAAAGCTTCCTGGTAGCACATCTCTGCCATGTCTCCCCAGTCCAGGCCTGGACAGAACTGCTTCTCATCGCTTAGGTTCAAAGCCCCCTTGAATCTTTCCAAATGATCACCGTCAGTGTAAAGGGACAACACTTCTGTACTGTCAACCCAGGGCTCCCTGCCCCCACTGCAGTCAGAATCCCCCAGCATGCATAGGTCAGGCCTTTCCTTCCCCGCACCATCTTCCCGGCTGTCCCCCTGCCTCCTCACCCTCTCTGTGTGCTACCCTGCCCCACAACTGCCGTCACACCAGGGCACTTTGCTCTTTCCCAATCTAGGGCTTGGATGGATCACCCCACCCTTTCCTCTCCGTTAATCCACACTCCATCTTCAACATTCGGTTTCAGTGCAGAAGAGTCTCTTCAGTCTCTTCCCATATCTGTACAGGCAGAGGCAATGAAGGACCTCTCAAGGCCAAGGAACTGCCACCATACTGCCTGATGGCTCCATCCCTAACACCTCACTTGGGGACTGACCCATACTTGGGCTTAGTGCTGAAGGTAGAAAGGGCATCAAGCCTCAGATGTGAGCACTGCTGTCCGCTCTTGGCCCTCATTCTGAGCCCAGCAGCACCTCATATGCTCTCTGCACCTCTGATGCCCAACACAGGGCAGCAAACCTTTAGCTGAGCAAATAGATGTGATAAAATGAAGCAGCTGGGGCAAGGCCATGCTGCAACTTCTGCTCTGGCCTGACGCACCATCCTCTGAACTGATACACTGCTACAGCACCTCTTCCACCCGCCTCAGGCATCCCCGTCCTCCCCAGCCCTGCAAATAATTTGGTTGCATATCAACATATCAACTCCTACATATGGCCACATTTAATTTTGTCATACAGCTCAACCACTAAGTAATAACTAGACTTTGTTTTTGATTTAAAAAAAAAAAACAACCTTATTTCTGTGCCTTTACTTCTTGTAAAGAGAATGGCACATTATAAATGAACGGTTATGGTGGCCAGCGAATGAACGGGATGGACAGACCCGGAGCATATGAGCACCCTGCACGAAAGACCTGACAGATAGGTTGCTCCCTACAGTAACCACAATCGCTTCACTCCTGAAGACAGACTGTGGCACAGAAGCAGCTACCTGGATGGAGATTCAAGAGAGTTCTCCAAATTTCATCTCCAAAATGGACATACTTTTATTAATACAAAAATGGCTTATGACTGACTTTACTGTACGTGACTTTAAAGTGAGCTTTAAAGTGAGCTTTCTGAAGGGCTGGGCGGGCACAGCACCGTGATAGTGCACTTCTCTGGCAGGCCCCAGGCTCCATTCTCCCAAGAGCTCCTGCTTGTGTGAGAATGACCACACGTGCTGCTGCTGTCTCTGGCCACAGCCATCCCCGGGTGGGGGTGGGGCAACTATTTCCTGGAGCCCAACAGTAGCTTAAGGCAGAGTGGGGGCAGGAGCAGAACAGGCCTGACTGGGAGGGACAGCCCAGAGGTCATGTTGGGTTTACAGCGCATCAAATCCTTTTTCCAGGACTCAAGATGACCGGGCCCCAAGAGTTAAGCTCTACATCCATGAAGCCCATTATCGCACTTAAACCCTCAACTTCAAGTGTGGATCATCAGCTCACCTCCCCCCCCCCCACTCCTGAAAACCCAGATAAACCCCAGGCTTTTTGCCTAAATTCTTCCAACCTGAAGGCCACTTGCCTCGTCAACACACACACACACAAAAAACCATGGCCTGTCCAACCCTTAGCCCTTCAAATTCTCTCCACTGTTACAGGCACTGTCTTTTTTGCCAGTTCCCCTCCATTCAACGCAGTGGCCACCGGCTGCATGGGTTCTTGGAACAGACCAGCCCAAAGTAAGACATGCCACAAGCATGAAGTCATACCAAAGATTCAGTGAAAACAAACACAAATGAGAAAACCATTTTTTTGTATTAAATATTATTTATTGAAATGACAGTCAAATACTAACATGTTAAAAGTATTTTGTATATATTTGAAACCAAATAAAATATACTATAATTAAATTTGCCTGTCTCACTTTGTGCTTTTAACCCGACTAGACAATTTTGTGTTTCACATCCGGTTCGAGCAACACAGCACCACCCATAACCACTCCCAGGTTCTGCATTAGCCTCACTCTGCACTCTTGTCTCCTACAACCTCCAATCTCTTCAGTCTTCTTTCCTGCTGCTACCATGTAACCCTGGCTCTGGGTCCACCCCAGCCATCTGGAGCATCAGCAAGGAGACTTCCTTGCAGCAGGACATCCCTGAGACCATTCTTTCACCATATTCCCAAAACACCTGGCTAATAAGCACACTGCATATCTGAGTACACAGACTCCCTGTGCCATACCCAGTGAACGTGACTGTGAAGACAGTGGGCACCAGCCTTGATCTCACTCCACTTAGAATACGGTGGCAGGGACACTAGCGGACATAGTGTGCGGCAGCAAGAGCAGCTGTAACAATATGGCACTGACTGCAACAGTAACTTACAGACAGCTACTCTGGGCCAGGCACATTCAGCTCCTCATCTGAGCCCTCTAACAGCACTTTTAAGACAGATCTACGGACAACTCCCATTTTAGAGGAGAGAAACTGAGAGCCAGAAAAACTACATTAACTCTACCACTGCTCACTAAGTGACAGTCAGGGCTCCAAACGCCATGCTCTTCACCCCGGTGTTGTGCTACCATGCCTGGCGAACAACAGACAGTGGTCCCTACCCAGTCAGACAGCGCTGACTGACTCAGGCAACAGCTTAGATCTGCATTCACTGGGAGGCAGACACAGCATTGCAGAGAGGAGAGATTTCTAATTAAGGCTGTGTGCTCTGGACTGAGGGCTCTGGAGGGAAAACATTCTAAAAACAACTGGTTCACCAGGCCAAGGAGACATGGAAAGAGCAAGGGCCAGAGGAGGACAGGACTTGGCTCATTCCTGGTCCCAGCTAGCCCTAAATCAACCTTAGCATCTTTATGTGAAGGGACATCAGTGCCCCGGTCCCTCTTACAGGTACCCCCAGGCAGAGGACCTCTGCCAGCACCAGGCTAACAGTTTATGAAGATCCTGCCTACTCTCCTAACACACACATACATCTAAATCTCAGGAAAACCCTGAGATGATGCGTAGGGGTTTATCTCTACTGTCACTGTGGCAGGATCTGGAGCCACCAGAGACATACCTCTAGGCATGTTTGTGAGAGGGAAAGGCACACACTGAGTGAGGCCAGCACTGACCCGCAGACTGGGACGAAATAAAAAGGGAACGAAGAAAGAGTGATTTCAGCGGCAGCACTGTCTCCCCGCTTGTCGGCTGTGTAGACTATTTAATTCCCTGCACCTCTTGTATCTACAGGCACACCTTCGCTGCCTTGATTCCGTCTCCTCCCATCCCTGAGCCAAAACAAACCCTTCTCCTCTTCAGCGACTTTTGTTAGTTATTTGCTCACAGCCCCAAGAAAAGCAATACAGAAAATTTTATAAGGCCCTGGCCTGGAGGGTGGGAGTTGGAAGGTACCAAAGGGTCTAAGGCATCAGGACTCTTGTATCAGGATCTAGGGAAGGAAAGGGCTAGGCAAGCATGATATCACCAGCGGACCGCACCTTTATCATAAAAATGATAACACCTTTATCATAAAGATGAAATCTGAGACTGTAAAAGAAAATCTTTTTTGTTTGGTTGGTTTTGTTTTGTTTTGTTTTTCCTCCCCAAGACAGGGTTTCCCTATGTAGCCTTGGCTGCCCTGGACTCACTTTGTAGACCAGCCTAGCCTCAAACTCAAGAGATCTGCCTACTTCTCCCTCTGAGTGCTGGGATTATAGGCATGTGACATTGCTCCCGGTTTTAAACGAAATTCCTATCTCGCCAACTCAAGTGCCACCATAACCTCCCATAACCCCCCTTTCCCTCCCTACCTGGCCCGAACACCCCAATCTATTCTTCACTTTGGTAGCAAGGCAGGACAGTAAGTGGGGCACACAGCACAAGCACAGTAAGTGGGGCGCAAAGCACGAACACAAGTCTGACCACAGTGCCTCCGGGGCAATCTGCTTTTTCATCCCAGCTGTGGGATTTCTCCTATAGCACCTTGTAAGGAAGTGTGGCTCTGGCTTTTCAAATGAACAACCTCTCGTAAATACCTTCCCGTACTTTAAGACTGCTGATCTCTTTATGCTGGGCTTGGTGGAACTCAAAAGGATTAAATGTGAGGCTCTGATGTTTCAGGCCAGCCTGGGCTAGACAGTGAGATCAGGGAAAAAAAAAAAAAAAAAAAAAAAAAAAGTAGGGTTGAGGGGCTGGAGAACTTGTTTGTTTTATATGTATAAAGACTCAACAGTTGAAAGAATAGGAATGGAAATCAGAAGTTGATGGTCTTTGTGTGCAAGAGCATGACATTGGGTTTCTTCCTCTATGGCTCTCTGTCTTACTGCCTTGAAGCCATAGTCTCTTAGTTAGGCTAGGTGGGCTAGCCCTTGAACGCCCATGATTGGCTGCCTGTGAGGCTAGAGTTACAAGCGTGCAGCCACACCTAGACTTTACCTGGATACAGGGCACTTAAACTCCTGTCCCGATGCTCACATAGCACGCACTGTGACTGACTGTGCATCTTGGTTGTAATGTCAGTCATAACAACAACTTTCTGACATTGCTTTATTATGAGGTTCTGGACAGAATTCATCATTAGCAATGCACTACAGACCTCGTTTGCATTCTCTTGTTAGACCACAAGCAGCAGACAGTTTACAGGGCTGCTTGTATCCGACTTTGTATCTCAGAAACCAGTGGCAGCTTGTGTCTTGGTAAATATGAGGGACTACTACCACTATGTCCCTCTATGCTTTTTCTTTCTTTTTTTTTTTTTTTTTTAAGATAGGGTCTTATTATGTGGACCAGATTAGTTGTGAATGTACATCATTCTGTCTCAGCTTCGTAAGTATTGGGATCTCAGACATGCACCATCACGCTTGGTCTATAGGTGAAGTGGCTCACTCGGAATCAGAAGTCTGCTACAATCCAACAGCAGCAAAAACATTTTCGAGCATGGCAGTGGCTGGCCTGTAAAACTAACCCTGCTAAGAACCAGTCTTCACCCTAAAGGCAGAGACTACCTGACACAAGTCAGTTCTAGCCGGGAAACCAGTCAGCAACTCAGATCACTAGACACACACTTCCCTGGCCCCTCCCACTAAGGACCACTCTCCTACTTTCATCTAACTTTTAGGACAGAGTCATGAACTAGCTGCATTCTCTAGCTAGCCCAACCAGGCCTTTAGCAAACACCATCTTTATGAGGACAGCTTGTGACTTCCTTCTCTAGCTCAACTTCCCTTTACATGTTGAATCCTATAACCTAGCCACCCACCTGCAAGTTCCTCTTCGGTACAGAAAGCATCCGGAGATTAGCAAGTAGAAGGTTGATTTTTTTTTTTTTTCAGCTACACTTTCCCACGGCTTTTCCAATCTACTAACTACATAAGCAAGAATCTTAACCTCCCTCATTCTCATACACTTTTATCTCCAATCCATCAGCAAATGCTCTTTACTGCTACCTTGAAACACCAGAACAGTTTGCCACACCACCACCCTAGACTAGGCTAACCCCGCAACTAGTGTTCACTCCATCAACTGAAGCAAAGGGCCTCCAATTTGCCCCAGGTGTAACTGCATCTGTCTTCCTATCCATTCCTCCGGAAGAACAGCAGAGCCCGACAGAAGACACAACGGGTTGTGTGCGGTTCACTCAGGGTAAGAGTCAAGTTCCTGATTAGAACTCACAGTGGCTTGCTTCATCTGGTCCCCAGTTATCTCTGTGACAAAACTGCCCAGCAGTTAACCCATCCATCACTACACCACAATGTGGCTTGCTGGCTGCCCCTCGGATAAAGCTCCAGGTCCAGGCTCAGGCATGGCTATTCTTCTCCAGGCACGCTCACGCTTAACCCCTAGACTTCATCGAGGGTTTCTGCTCACTGTCACCTTCTGAAAAACAGTCTTTAAATCAAGAGTGCTCTTGATTTAAGTTACTTAAATTAGCAGCCTCTAAGTTTCTCTACTCCATCTCTCAATCCCTGTGTTTCCAGCTCATATCAATATTTGATGATATTCACACACACAATTTATTTCATGGATTGTCTCCCTCACTGCAATGTTAGCTCTATGATCGTTGTGATGCCTGTGACAATTACTGGCACAGAAGAGAAAATCAGTAATTACTTTGAATGTTAAGTGTATATATATACAAACACACACACACACATATATATATATACACAAAAGTACCCAATTGTGAGGATGGTAAAAAGCTACCTGAGCTTTTAAAACAAGATCAAGAGGCAAGTTAAACAAAAGAAAAATGAGAAGTTGTACAATAACTACTCTTGTATTACTGGTAAGAATGTATTAGCAGGAAGGGCATGGCTAGCTAGCAGTCTAAAAAGACACTGCTGTAGTGATTTGGCCAGCAAGGTCTACAGGGTGTATGGATTTAAAAATAAACAAGACAAAGACAAAAGTTTTGAGAATTAATCCCTCTCTCCTCGTGCTATGGAAGCAATGTGAGAACTACTATCATGCCTGCCCCGCCATGGTGGATGGCTTCCCTTCATGCTATATGCCAAAATGAACCCGTTCTCCCCTATGCTGCCTCTTACTAGCTACTTAGTCACAATAACAAAAAAAGTCAAGCTTAACAGCATTCCATTTTATGTACTATCATACTAAGTTCTAAAGAAAAAAAAAATCACAAGATTTCCAGAAGATGGGGCTAGAATAAGTGAAGTCACATGATCTCAGAAAGAAAAAAACACACACGTTCTCCCTCATATGTGGATCCTAGCATATGTGTAAAAAAATGTACATGTGGGTACAGTGTGATATGTAGAAAGGAAAACAGAAGGGTATAAACAGTAGGTGATAAAACAGGACTGACTACAGGTAATGGGCATGAGTCATGAATAAACACAGAAAACTCCTTTTCTACTTTTACCTCTAGGATAAACTTTTCAGCTTTCAGTGGTAGATAAGTACATGAAAGATACATTTGATAATGAAATACGAAGCTCTCCAGTTTCAAAATGGCTATTCTAACTGCACGGAGGCTCACTGAGACAGACTTGGGGTCCGGTAAATTTTTCTGGGTGGTGGTGTTTGTTCTTAATTTGTAAGTTCTTTATTATAAAGTTTTAATTTAAAAAAAAAAAAAAAAAAACACAGCAAGAATAGTAACTAGCATAGAAAACCGACACCCAGAGCCACTGTGATAAAACCGACTAACTTGGGAACTGGTTTATAGGAGAAATGTGAGAGCTTTGAGCAAGGAACTAGAAACAGCCTGTAATACAGCAGAGCTTAAGAGACATATTTTGGTGGGAATTTTCAAAGATCAGAATGTTGACAGAAATGTGGACAACAGAGGCCTTGGCTTAAAAGGTCTCTGGAGATGAAGGGGTCTATTGGAAACTGGGCTGGAGTTCATTCATATCATCTTTTGGATAAAGAACCTGACTTCACTCTGCCTGTATCCTGAGAACATAACTAATTTGAAATTAAATTCAAAAGTAATGGACTTAGTCATCCGGCCGAGGAAATCTCATAGCAAGCTGACATTCATGTCCTGATGTGCTCACTGCTCCGATTCAAGTCAGAAGTGAAAGGAAGTAAGCAAGCAAAGCAGAAAGACATGGGCAATGTGTCTTATGTGAGGGAAGGGTGAGGATGAGTTCAGAGCCGTAAACGGGGGTGGAGGTGGGATGGGGTGGGGTTCTCAGAGAAAGCTACAACAATTGTAATGAAGTTAGTACTCAAGGAGAACTCTCATGCTCTGCACTGCGACAACAGAAAGGAACCTTGAGGGCCGCATCCCACACTGATGGCTCCAGCTTGTTAACAGTGCAGATGAGAATGGCCCCGAAGGGCTCAGGGTTTGAAGGCCCACCGAGGCCTGTGGTTGTCAGCCAAGGGAGGCCAGCAACATCCTGGGCTGGCAGAAGAGCTGAGAAGTGAGAGTCACGCAATAGTTTTGCAGGCACGACGGAAGTAACTTGTGACACTGAGACAGGGTTGGTCCTGAGGGCCGCCTGCAAAGCTGGGAAGATGAACCTCATGTTGCAATGAAGACTCAATGTGGAGATGCCAGGAAAAGTTGCAGGCGTGCAACGAACTAGTTCAAGAGACCATCTTCATTTGCTGCTGCGGCAGAGCTAGGAGAGTAGGGCTTCTAAGGGCTTGAATCGGGTGATCCCATTACAAACTCCAGATGCCAGAAATGCATCCGCAGGGTTTAGTGTTTGCACTGCTAGATTTCAGGCTTGCTTTTGTCCAGTCCTTCTTGCTACCTTCCCTCTCCTTTCTCTTGGAGTGGAAATGTTTATTCTTCTTTATGGTACACTAGGAACATAGCTTGTTCTTTCAGTTTACAGGCTCACAGTTCAGTTAAGACTGCCTTGGGTCTCTGAAAAAGCTTCCGTGTAATTATGTGCTTACTCACGTGTGTGCACGAATGCCTTTAGGTTACACATATGCTGCTGGAGACCATAAAGCGGTGTTGAGTGTCTTCCCTGGCCACTCCCCTTTCTGTTAGAAATAGGGTCACTCACTGAACCCTGAATTTACTGACTATTTGGCTAGCCTGGCTGGCCAGTAAGCTGAGAGACCCTCCTGTCTCTGCCCGATGCTGGAGTCATAGACACTCTCCACTGCAGCTACTTTCGACACAGGTGCTGGGACTCAGACTTAGGTCCTCAAGCATGCAAGGCAGGCACTTTATTGAGGGAGGCATCCTCATCCCCTAAGATCTAGACTTAAATACCAAGAAGACTGCTGAAGACTATGGGGAAGGTCCGAAATCAGAATGAGCACATTTTGTGCCATGAGTTGGCCATGAGCCTCCGAGAGCCACAGGCTATGATGTAAAGCTGCTATGTTTAGGTATCAAGTTGACAAGGGATAGAATGATTGATTCTGAATGTCAACTAGACAGAATTCAGAGTTGGCACAGAGACACACACTGGGTGATTTCTATAGGGCTCCTCCAGAGAGGCTTACCTGAGAAGAGCCACTGTGAATGCGGGCGGCAACACCTTGTGGGCTCAGTCCCCAGCTGAATAACCCAAGAAAGAGCTGAGCGCCAGCACCCATCCCTCTTTGTTTCCTGACGGTGGGCACCTCCCTTCTGCTTCACTGTCCCCCTCTGCAGATAAAAAGAGATCTGCTGCTGTGTGAGGAAAGCTGCTTGCTGCTGGGAATTTCCTTTCAAGTGGACCTTCAATGAAGCTTGGTGGTATTTGGGATTCTCCAACATTGTTTGTTTGTTTGTTTGTTTGTTTTTCAAGACAGGGTTTCTCTGTGTAGCCTTGGCTGTCCTGGACTCACTCGGTAGACCAGGCTGACCTCGAACTTACAGAGATCTGCCTCCTCAAGTGCTGGGATTACAGGTGTGCACCACCGCACCCGAATCCCCAACATTCTTTCAGGGCATCTGTAACAAACAGAATTTCTTTATAACATACGAGGACATAGTCTATCTGTTCATTTTTGCAGACACTGACACAAGCATACACATGCCACCAACACGATGACACTAAACTGTACTTACTGGTAATCATCATTATATCCCTATGGCTACAAACCTGCACTAAGAAAGAGAAGTGAGGTGACTTAAAGATGTCCTTGACAAAACGGTAAAAACTGATATTTTTATTCTTAGTCATAATGCTTTTCGATCTTCTGCATGGGGAAAAGGAAGCCCACCAAGGAACAGCACAGCTACCCACAGGAGTACCCCACACTGCCATGTTTGGCTGGAGTGGCACAGGCTGCCTGTCTTCATGGAACACTACTTTAACTTGAAAGGATGAAAGACAAGCCAAGGGGATTCAGACTCAGGTACCTGCTTGCATGTTTCACTTCAAGGAAGTTGATGGGCACGGTGGACTTACAATATGAACTTTCAAGCCAAAATCAGAATTCTGCCAACACCTGCAAGCTTCCCAAGTTCCCACTCTCTGTGACTTTAAAACCTGGTCCCTCTCTAGGAAGCCCTGACAGAGCTTCAACTGACTTCCTCCTGCTTCAGCCTCCTGGGGATGTAGACAAAAATGGCTTTTTAAAAAGCACAACAAATTCATAAGATGGACACAATCCAACGAAACCACATTTTCTAAATAACTTACGTCACAGAATCAGGGGTGGGTATAAAGGCGCTGGGGGGGGGGTAGACCCACAGCCTATAAACTTTTAATCAGCACAGCTTTATCTCCCACGTTCGCGCTGGCATTTAAGAGTCCACGTGAGTCAACCACTTGTAGAGTTTTGGACTATCTATAATTATCTGCAAAGATATTACAATACTCCTCCCTCTTGTAACTGCATGTGTATGAGGGCTGATAACTTTCACATATTCCAACCAAAACAACAGCCTGAAACAGCAGGCCCAGAACCCAGCTGCCTTCTAGAAATATTGAACTATGATCCTCTCCTATTCAGATCTTTTGTTAAAAAATAGTTGTGTTTTTTTCCCCCCAGATGTTACTTGTATTAACATGATGGTTTAGGTAAATTAATGTTTCTTTTTTTTTTTTTTTTAATTTCCCCAGTTCTAATTTCTGGTATAGCAAATACAACTATCATAAAGACAGACACTTTTTTTGGGATCTGTCAATCATTACGAACATGAAGGTCCTGTAACTGAAACATCTGAGAACTGCTGCTTTAAACATAACTCAAGTGTGAAGCGGTGACCTGCAGACATTTGTCCCGTGGGTGGGACAGTCAGGAAGGACTGCATGGCTGTCTGAGAAATGGGGAGATGCATATTCTTGCTTATTCTCATGCCAACCTTTATCATCATTGTAGGCTGGAAGAATACACGTGCAAGCACACTCCTCCCAACTGTCTGATGTCTAAAAACGAACAGAGGGTGCTGGCTCGCTCTCATGGAAGTCGACCCATTTCTTTGGTCGGATTTCTACCAAGACATTTTACTGAATGCACTAGGGCAGCTGTCCCAGGTCATAGAAAGACTCATTCTCCAGACTCCGACTGTGCCAGCACGCAACAGTTCTTTCAGGTTGGTGCAGTAAGAGTCTCTGTTCCCAAACAGCTCTCCTCTCCAGCAAAGAGATTCACGCAACATGAAATCAAGCACTCTGCACTGAACTACAACATGCTCATGTACACCACTCATCTGGATTTCACAAAACAGATGTTCACAGAAATGGCTGTCTCTTGATTACCTAAAGACCTGTGAAATTACTTTCTATTGATTGAAGTCTTACCGGTGACCTGATTAGAAGACCAAAAATCCCAATGAGCAGTGTACCTATGCCTGCCTTCGTTTTAAATGCTTCGTATAAAACATGTGGCTAAACCCTCTTGGTAACCTTCCAGAATATCGCTCTTACATTAGAATAAGATGTTCTGTTCAGAATCTCTTAAGAAGCATAATGTGTTAAGCAAGTGACGAATGCGCCAGCAAGATTAACTGGTCATCCAATATGACAACATGGGCTGAGTTAGCATTACAACGTGTTGCTGACTGTCTCCTATCACTATGGGGCCTATAGACAGGAAGTACTTATTGTGTTCATGAATAAGTAAACTAGGAACATAAAACATACCCTAGCTATCTATACACTTGATTTTTGTAAGTTCTGATGTTAACTGTGACCTACACCTTAATTTCTGGCCATTTTTAAAAAATGTGTTTTGTTACACTTGACTGTTCCCAGGCCCAGTTCTAACACAAGCCAATGTGTGACAATGGTGTCATGAGCTGTGTAAAAGCTGTGTCCGAAAACGAAATCTGACGTTTGGGAAATGTGAATTGCTTTCATGGCGATTTTTAACTTCGCTACTCCACAGTACTGCAAGGTCCTCCTCTCCTTCCACACTTTCCTTAAGGCATGGAAAGTTACTTTGAGAAAGAAAGAAAGAAAAGAAAGAAAGAAAGAAAGAAAGAAAGAAAGAAAGAAAGAAAGAAAGAAAGAAAAAAGCTCAGGCTAAAGTAACATTGAAAAGATCTACACTCAGATGGCTTTCACTAAATTCACAACCATCCCTTTGGTGTTCTTAGAAAGAGACCCATTCACTTGATGAAGTGGAATGTTATCTGAGGCTTTGCGGAACACACAGGAAGACACTGGAGGCAACAAAAGCCTGGAGCAGATCATGGGAGTTAAGGCTGTCTGAGCTTGAGTGTATACTGAACAGCGACGACTCCGTACTGGTGAACTATATTAAGGCGCTGCATACTGACCCATTCATGGTCCAGTGGGTTAACGTGCTGGATGCGTGGGATGCAGGAAAGATGCCAGCAATACGAAGCAGGATGCCAACGGAGCCTGTCGCTTGAGGTTCTAAACTCAAACGGGTGGCTTTCAGCTCGCGAGAAACCAGGAGAGCACGAGAAGGCAAATGGTATGCTATATAGATTGTTTCCTTAAAACCAATAAAAGCAAAATACATTAAACGTGATGGTAATTTTCATATACTTCCCCAAATCCTGAATTTCCTTTGGCCTTATAAAAAAAAATATATCTGAGGGTTCATTCTTAAAGTATTAGTAATGTCTTGGTTTTGAAAATAAAGTATTTGTAACCTAAGGTGAAAGGGTAGAAAATGAAATGTGAAAGAATTCCAAGAGCCCACTTTCACAGCCTCGGCCACAACAGAGATGATAGAAGTATTTAACACTCGCTGAGCACTTATCCCACGCCACACGCTGTGCTAAAAACTCCACAGCCATCATCTCATTTAATTCTCATAATAATCCTGTGAAATTGGTACATTTATTATCCTCAGGAAACTAGAGTTTAGTGAAGTAAGTATACTAAATGACTCCACAGAAGACTGAAGAGCCTGTGAAAATGGAACCCTTGTCGCACAGGAAGCCAGTGTCCTCGGGGCTCTGAGGATGGTGCTCACCCCCACCATCAACCTCTGATGGCGCCACAGGCTGTGTGGCATTCCAGGAAACAGCAGGGGCTTTAGGTGACACAGGAAAGGAGTACTCTGGCATCTCCTCCACTTTTATCCTTAGACTCAAATCCACATGTAACAAAAGATCTACATTAGCATCTAAGAGTCCAAGACTTCCAAGTAGAGAGCTAATGAAAACCAACCCTCGAGTTGGAATCATTTGTACTTTACGACTAGTCTCTTAACTGTTTTTTTTTACTTTTGTTTTCATTCCTAAGATAGGGACTCTATTTCTCTGTGAATATTGATTTTTGACTCTTTTGTAAAAACTAAAGCTGTAACTTGGAGCTTTGCTCTACGCACAGATCTTTTCAAACTTAAACTCTGAAATATTCCCTCACTGCTCTGAGGTCATCAACCATCAGACATCAAAATAGGAAGCACTAAGCGCAGAACCCTGGTGAAGATGGCTATGCTCCTTCCATATGACCCACTGCTACCGAAACATCCCCTAAACAACTCCGACACGTTTCTTTGACTCGGGGCAAGCCTCCTCGGCACCAGAAGCGCTCCTTCACAGGACTGTCTCTGTAGCATGCTAGAGCCAGAAACACAGGCGGCTTAGGAATGGGCCCGTCTGAAGCATGGCTGCCTTCCAGCTGAATCTGTCCCATGCTTCCATACAGAAGGCCTGCCGCTCTTGTGCTCAACTACAGAGAATGGTGAGAATACTCCTAGTCAGCTCTCCACCGCACGGCTTCTGGAGCTGCCGAAGGAGAGTAGAGTTTAATGTCTCTGCACATAGAGTGGTGAAGTGCTGGAGAGATGGCTCAGAGGTTAAGAGCACTGGGGTTCAGTTCCCAGCATTCACTTGGTAGCTCACAACTGTCTATAACGGCAGTTCCAGGGAATATGATACCCCCCTTCCCACCTCTGCAGGCACCAGGCATACATGTGCACATCATACATGGAGGGGGAAACATTCATATAATATCCTCATATTTAGTAAGAATTTTAAGTCTATCTACTGTCCTTCATTGACGAGTGATCTAGTATTCTGAAGTTCCTTGCCTCCCCTCCAGCAGGTAAACACATTCTGCAATCTCCTAATCCCCTGTACTCAGTCAGGCTGCTAGAAGCGCAGGGACACCAGTCCGTGAGGGCAGGATTCTTGTGCTGTGCTGCAAACTGGTAGCCTAGCCTATCAGGGAACAGGCAAATCCTGAGTTCGGTTCCCCACTTGGTTACTGCCTCAGGACAGGTGTCCTTCAGAAACACCCACAGACTCACCCCACCACACTATCTTCTGGTTCACCACACACCCTGTGGACCACACAGACAAAACAGAAAAGCTACAGGGATTGACAACTCTTGCTCACTCCTGAAAACACCAGCTTTTGCTTACATAATATACATAGGGGTCTTCAGAATCTCCTGAAAACTATGGCACCAAATTATCTGCAATTAAAACAAAAAACAAACAAACAAACAAACAAACAAAAGCCAGAAAGGTATGGAGAATGGGTCAAGTCAAACACAGTAGCTTGGAAACAGTGCACCCTTCCTTAGGGAGGATGTTTAGTTCCAGTAACTGTCTGAGTCATGACTTTCATTCAAACATTAAGAAGCCAGGGAATCGCCGCCTTGTAGCCTGGCCTGTCTAGCACTTTCAGTGTCTCGGAAATGGCCCAGATAAAAAGCTGGAATGGTGGCCCTCTGTATCTGTGTCAACTCTGTAAAACTGTGTCTGTTTATTGGTACTTTCTCAGTTTCTCTTAATTTCTCCTCTGTACTTAGTATAAGGAAACAGGAAAGCACTCCAGGACCAAGTAAAGAAAAAATAAAAATCTAAAAGGAGACCTCAGTGCTGCCCTGACAACTCCACCAAGGACTAAGTATGTTTGTTTGTCGGACAAAAGCACAAGCCACTCCCACACTGCTTCTCACTTCTGCACTGACTTAAGCACGGCGGTGAGGAGAAGCTGCCACTAGGGAAGGTGAAGACCTCTGGCTACCTGCAGCCCATCTGCGGATTCACAGCTAAGGAAACTGCACAAGACCTTCTCTAGGTTAGGTTTACCAATGTGCTTTCCCTAACTTTCTCCCAACCCGCTTATTATTTCCTAGCCAACTCTGTTCTCCAGTACTCCTGCTAAATGACAGCTAAAATAAGGAATAAACAAGCAGAGGATGGAAGAGCTAGAGGGGAGGAACATTTCTGGTAAAAGTGAGGCATTTTCCTTTGTCCTGGAGAAACACTTTCACAAGGAAATGAAATACGGCATCACAGACAACAGCAGAAAGCAGGCCTGACCTGATGGAGGCATGTTAACCGCTCACGGTATCCATACACCACCTGGTCATGTGTCTTCACAGCAATGGAACGCCTAAGACATACCATAATCACAGTAAACAATCTGAAGTTGATTTATAATGTGCATAAGTTGATTTAGACTGAGGTTTTGAAGGCCTGGTTTGAAGGGTGCTGCATTGCTGTCCAGCGTGGCACCTAGCAGCCAAGTATCTGCTGAGCCCCTGAAACACAGCTAAAGCACTCCCAACTGCAAAAAAAATGCTAGATTTCAAATACATTTCACCAGTTTTTATACTAAGCACACACTGAGGAAAACAAAATCTTAAACTCTGGCTAAGTTAAAAACAGTATTAATATTTTGTTGATTTTTAATCAGGTCACTAAAAAAAAAAAATCTCAAAAAGCACATTGTAAATACATACACATCTGATTTACATACATATTTCTGATCTACATTTGCTGTAAAGTACTGATATAAAACAAAATACATACTTGAGAAATGAGGGGCAGGATATCACAGTGAGCTACAGACAGGCCCTCCCTATCGGAAAATAAGCCTTTGCCTCTCCTCCACCTAACACCACAGCCAGTCACTTCCCTTTAATGAAGTGCTTGGTGGAGAGAAAATCCTCAGTTTTCTAAACTCTGGCTAAATGGAGGCAACCAAGATTCAAGGTGAAACTGCAGTACCAAACAATGAAATCTTGGCCAGGCGTGAAGGCTCCAGTCTGTACCAGCCCTGGGTGCAGATCATCAGCAACCGCTTGGTGACTTAGAACCCCAGTCAGAGATCTGATCAGACTTTGCAGCTAGCTGGGTTACACACAGTGAGTTTGAAGCTAGTCTGGGCGAAACAGCAAGAGCCCTGTCCTAAAATATTTAAAAAAAAAAAAAAGTTATATATACATATATATAAATATATATATTAACTTGGATACTTGGGGCTGGAGATAGGCTTAGCGTTCAGAGCACTTGCTGCCCTTGAGGAAGACCCAAGTTTGGTTCCCAGCTGCCGAATGGTAATTCACAACCTCCTATAACCCCAGTGAGAGAGCTGCCGCCCTCTTTGGGCTTCTGCATGCATGTGGCGCACACAGCTCACACAGTTAGTAAATGTGCAAATAGTTAATAAGCGTCCCTGGCTCCTTGGGACACCCAGCAGTGGCCTAAGATGCAACTTTAAAGATCCTTGAAACACTAAACTCGTATTATCTGTCAAATTTGGTAGTTACAGAAAAGTGTCCTTTTTTACAAAACAGAAGCTATCTAAGAGACACAGCTGTCTCCGAGTCATCCACGTTTTCAGCCTGTGGGGCTTTAACTCTACACTTGGCACTTTCTATTTTCACTCATGAGAATTCTGACCTCTGAGGTAAATCAGCTCTGGAGGGGAGGAAATGTCAGGAGAGGAAGAGGTGTCAGAAGATGGCTCATGAAGCCGAAGCATAAGCAATTGCAGTCAAAGGAACGACTTCGTGAAAGTCACTCAGCTGCTACAAGCAAAGGAAGGGAAGGCAGGCGTGGAGCATTTTCAAAGGTCCATGAAGAAGTGACCATACCCCAGCAACTGGGCAACTGTGCTTGCCACAGAGGCCAGCTGCTCCACGGAGGCTTAACCGGAGGAGGCCCGTTCCCTGCAGGTGGATGCACGTGGGAAAGTCCCAAAAAGCCACTTAGGTTAGAAGCTGGCTTTCTTTACAGTGACTTTCATTCCCCATCTTGCTCAGACGGTGCAAAAAGCATAAGCAACGTCATAGATGTTGCATGTGCCTATCACTAAAAAAGTCTCGGGTTTTCCATTTTCTAATTACAAATGCCATACACATGGCTTGAGATGTATGGCCAACTCTCTCCACAGATTTACAATGTCTGCTAATGATTCTACCATACTGGATAAAGGCAAAGTGTCAGCAGATGACCAACTCAGGTTTCTAAGAAAAGGGTTTTCAGAAGAATTTTAAACTGCTCATGAGATGGCACAGAAAGATAATAATTAATAATAATAATAACAACAACCATAACCATTGATTCTTCTGCATCTTTTATTTATTTTTAGAAACCTCAGCGAGGAAATGACACAGGAGCATTATTACCCATTGTCTAGACCTCAACTTCTGTTCTCCTTTATTGTGAATGTATTTGAGGACCAAATTAAGGAAAGGAACACAAATCCAAATTACACTGATCCTAAGAACGTACTGTTTCAGGTCCTAAAAACTCTACCAGAACTTTCCATCTGAGAGAATAGCCCAGGAAATGGGAACTATGGAGACCATGCAACAGAAGTCATTCAGCAACTTGAAACTTGTCTATAACCCGAGGGACAACCCATTTAGGTAAGCTCCTCAAATGAGCAACATGCTGTCCTGGTGCACAGTGCACGGATGGATGTCTATTTCAGGACTAACCCTCCTTCACTCTCTTCATACTCCTTAGTGTTGCAAAGAGTCTGGTGCGCTATGACCACTCTGCAAACCTCCTGGAAATACAGAACAGAGAGGATGTGTCCTGTGTCTCAATGCTACACTGCAATAAATGAGATATGGGTAGCCTATGCCATTCTGTCAACTTTGTACTCACAGCTTGCTAAGCCTAAACTGTTTCCTTCATCCTCTATCCATCCTCCCTTGAATTCAGACTGATCCTCCGTATCTTGACAAGGACGGTTGCTTTCCCCTGGACCCCCAAAGGATGGGTCTCTATCCTTTCACAGTTTATCTTCACTTGGGCTCTTTTCCTAAAAGCAAGGCTGTTTCCTCTTCCTCAACCGGAGGCACAGAGAGTGCCTCCATTGTGTGAGAAATATTCCCTGAAATTAAGGAAAGAAAGCCGAACTACAGTAAACTTGTCTGACACTAAAATCAGTGAAGCTACTTTGTAAACTTGGCAACAGGTAACTGAACACCAGCCCAGAAGGTGGAGAAACCCCTTTCTTTAGATAATGAAATGAAGGCCCTGAGCCTGAGAGAGTGAATCAAGGCAGGGGTTACCAAAGCCTGTGCTCCCCTTCATACCATAGTTTCTAAATACTGTGGCTTGGGCCCCTGGGGGGGAGGGGGGGGTCTGTGATAATAAAGCTGCTTTCATATAACACCGAGTTTTCACTTCCTCACCATGAAATGTTTAAGGAATATAACTTGTTCTTTAAAAATGTAATGGGCTGGAGAGATGGCTCAGTGGTTAAGAGCACTGTCTGCTCTTCGAAAGGACCCGGGTTCAATTCCCAGCACCCACATGGCAGCTCACAACTGTCTGTAACACTAATTCCAAGGGATCTGACACCTTCACACTAATGCACATAAAATAAAAAATTAAAAAAAAAAAAAAAGTAAAAATTTGCTGGGCAGTGGTAGCACACGCCTTTAATCCCAAGCAAAGGCAAGCAGAACTCTGAGTTTGAGGCCAGCCTGGTCTACAGAGTGTACTGCCAGGGCTCAGGGCTCGGGGCTCGGGAGTGGGTGGGCAGGTAGGCGGGGGGGGGGGGCAGAAAAACTCAAGAAGAGTCAACAAGCCTGTATGCATGTAGCAATTCAGTTGGCAAATTATATGGTTATTTCCAACTAATGGAATAGCCTCCCTGAAGCCCAGCACGATCTTGAACTACCACTCAATCATATGTGAAATTCAGTGTGGATTTGGTAGTTCTAAAGCAAAGCACAACAGAACAACAGACTTCTGCCAGGGCCCAGGGTGAGTCATTCAGAAAGAACCAATCTGGATAATGCAACCTCCGCACATCTGGCAACATGGGTGGAGGTGGGGTGCCCAGCTTCACAAATCAGATTTACTATTTCGTGACTCAGGTGAAACTTCATAATATGCGACCTGTTTCCTTGAAATAAAATTTACATTCTTAAGTACACTTGCAGTAACAATTATTGCCAGGAGGTCATAAACTACACCCTAGAGAAGAATGGACGTGGCCAGGGCTGTGTTACCCCACTAATCTTATCCCCTGGGACAGGTGCCACTCTCCATGTTTCACTGAAGGATCATGTTCGGGGAGGTCAAATTGCTTATCCCATATCACCAAGCTGCTTAGGGGAGAACGGGGATTCAAATACCCTTCTGACTTTATTTTCAAAACAACTGACTGCCTCAAAATCTGAAGAGCATACAGTTAAGCACAAACAGGGAAGTAAACACCTAGAAACACACATTCAGAAACGAACCTGCAAAGAAACACAGCTCAGATGCCCATGTCTACAAACTTGTGAAAGCTCTGAGTTTGTCTTTTGAGGTGTCCGCATAGAGAGCAGTGCCCTTGGGGTCCGCACTGGCCTCCACTCAGAAGCTAGAGCCGCTACTGTCCTCTGGATGCCTCTGGGAACTCTTTTGGGGACCACTACAATATCCTCAGGGAGCCCCAACAAACTGTGCTACTGCTGGGAGGAGAAATCAGAAACTAGCATTGTAGAGATTTTTTTTGGGGGGGGCGGGGGGTCAAAACAGGGCTTTTTTTGCTTTTTGGTTTTGGGGTGGGTACGTGTGTGTGTGTGTGTGTGTGTGTGTGTCCCTGGTTGTTCTGGAGCTAGCCCTGTAGGCCAGGCTGGCTTCACACACGCAGAGGTCCATCTGCTTCTGCCTGGGCTTAAAGGCGTGTGCCACCACCTCCTAGCACAATCCCTTCTTTACTAACATACTTTCCCAAACTAAGCCACAATCTGCCTTGGGGGTAACCAAAGTTAGCCCACCATCAGGTTTTGTCCCTGAGTGGACAGGAAGGAAAACTTCTAAAGCTAGCTCTGAAGCTGGCTCTTCATCAGGACCTTCAGCTCTGCCGGCAGCTGCTCAGTGGGCTGACTTCCCATTTCCCATCACCCTCTGAGCGCCCTAGAGGAGACTGTGAGGGCAGATTCCAGAATCCCCTTCCCGAGGGCTAACCATTCTGTCTGCTCCGTCCCAGTCACTGGGTGAGTATGTCGTGCCACCTCTGCAGGGCTCCTGAGACACTGGATGCCACCGAATGAGCAACTATAGCTTCACTCTGGCAGCCAGGGCAGGCTGAAGCCTGGTGTCCTGAAGTCACCTGGAGGGCAGGCCCTTTCCTTCACACAGCTTCAACCCTTTCTGCTCCTGCTACCGGTTCCTGCAAGCCTGGACCTCTGGTTCCTGCTTCCCGCTGCTCCATCTGTCCTATGATGGCATGATCGCCACTACTAACCCCTCACCTAAGTCCCATTCCTTCAAACAGAATACGAGGATGCCAACATCCTCTCCCTGGCCGGAGTCTCCCCTCTCACAGCTGCTTCTCCGTGCTGCACGCTCAACTCCAGGTGGGATGTTTGGGGAATCACCTTACAACCACAGGAAATGTCTTCCGGATCACTTCCCTCAGGTAAGTCCTACTGGAATTTCAAGCACTCTTCCTCCACAGGTATTTCCTCTTCCGGGACATCTGCCACATAAGCTTGGGTGATCTTTCACTCTGTTTTGCATTTTCACACTCAGGCCATGTTTTCCCAAATTAAGTTCATCAGGAAGAAGCAGGGTGCCATAGGGTGGTGAAATCACCCCCGGTACCCCCTGCCTCATGAAGCCCCGCAGACCTAGGAGGGTGAACGCGCACTTGGAAAAATCTTTATATGAACACCGCTCTTCATGGGTCTAAGGCCATGAAGACCAAAATACACAAAGGGGGAAATGCCTTAAGTAAATAAAAATTAGCAAAGCTAACAACAATCTTAACTTACAGAACACTGTGCTCCTTGGGTGCTGGCGCGCAGCTCTCAAACCAACTCCTACAAATTACCATTCGCTGTCTTACAGCTTACAACTTGAGCTCACACTCTCAACAGTTGGTAAATTAAGTACTATAGAAACACATATTTCACAGCTTCCCATAGAAGATAAACAAAAGACGACATAACGGATGCCAGTGCGCCAGCGTTTGCTAGAAACCAAGTTTCAGTGTATTTTGCAGAGAAAAGGGGAGAAAGGGATGGGGAAGAGGGGAGAGGAAAGAGATATTAACAACAACAAACCCCCGCCTCAAAAAGAAAAAAATTCCTGATGAGTGGAACTCCTCTCGGTCAACTACATGTCTTCAGCTTCAGACCTAACACAATTCCCAGGACATAGAGATTAAAGAATTCTTAAATGAATAAGCTAGTAAGAGAGTAAACAAAGGCAACCTAAGGGTGGAGGTGATTCTAAGGCAACCTACAAAGGACAATTTTGTTAAGCGAGTTAACTGCACTCAATTTCACACTGCGCCGCTGGCGGGCAGGCAGGTGGGCTCAGCATCCCCTTACCTGATGCACAGGCACTTTCTGCGGGGTATTCTGGGGTGACGGGTGGAGTTGTGCCCAAGGCTGGTGATGGGGGTGTGGAGGTGAAGACTGGTGCAGGCCTGGGTGGGGCTGTAGTGGAGGACAGGTTGGCAGCTGCTGAAAAGACGGCTGCTGACCAGGATGCTGCTGGCCAGGCATCAGTCGTTCCTGGATTGCTTGTGGATCTGCAAGGCCAACACCAGGACAGCCATTGGGTCTCATGTGCCCGGTCAACTCCCTTGGTGCCGAGGACATGGCCATGAATGGACGAGGCTGTTGCATGTTTCTGGGGCCCATATTCCTCTGTCCGATTCCCATGGCACCAGGAGGCTGGTGAGACGGCTGAGGGTGGGGCATATTTGGATAACTGCCAACTTCCATTGGCATCCCAGCACTTCCGGGCCTGACTTGCGGAGGAGGCGTGCCTGCTGGATTACTCATTGCTTTCATGGGTGACATGGGAGGTGGAGAGGCATAAGTTCCCTGAGGCTGTGAAGGATGCATAGTTTGTGTGTTCATTTGGTTAAGTGAGCCACTGGCGTGGATGGGCTGCTGGTGCATTAATCCCTGACCACTGTTTGCCGGGAACCCTACAGCATTGGGGTATCTTGGTACGGACTGATTCATTGGAGTACTGTTTGTAAGGCCTAAATTTTGATTCATCCCTGTACTGTTAACTAATCCCTGATTTAGGTTACTGTAAGGATATCGAGAATACTGCCCTGAGTTGTTTACAGTAGGGGAGGGGACTGTCTGGCTCCGAGAACTAAAGTTAAGGGTTTGTGGCCTGACAGCCCCTTGTTGAGGAGGATTTGGGGAGAATCTGGGACTGTGGGCAACGGATTCTCCATGGAGAGCAGTAGGGGGGTGGTGGTGAAATTGCTGTACTGGGTGACGCAGGGAAGGTGCCATGCTGGGGCTCTGCTGGGGCATGTGCGACAAGTGGCCGGGTCCTGAGGTGGCAATGAAAGGATTTCCCTGATTGAGGCTCTCTTGCCCTTGGGAAAACTGGCTCATCCTCTGCTGTGGCTGGCCATGCTGCTGCATGGAAAAATCCCCACGTGCCATATAGCTGCCCATCTGCTGCATGTGCTGAGGGTGGCCCTGTACCGGTGGCCCCGATGGCGCTGGCTGCGGCTGCTGTTGCTGGTAGGGGGCTCGGATCTGGTCTGGTACCTGAACAGCCCGAGGGCCCCACATGGAGCCACTGTCCACAAAAGACTGGCCGTGCCTTTCATTCTGCATGCCGGCATAGACTCCCATCTGACCACCGCCACTGCCTCCGTGTGGCACCTGGGGCACAGGGGGGGTATGATACTGTGAGTGTGGAGATGCCAACCCATTCCCGGGGGCGTTGCCCATCATTCTGCTAGGCTGATCCATCAGATGCATCTTTTGTTCATACTGATTATAGTGATCAAAATGGGTCAACTTGGTTTGACTTTGATTGGTGGAAGGATGATGAAGGGATGGCTGTAAGGAGGTAAAACCTTGGTCTATGGGCATTTGTTGGCTCATGGGATTCACTGGGTTTTCAGGGTAGCCACATTCCCCAAGGCCTTCGAGGCCTTCGCTGAATATATTCCCATCCTCGCCAAAGAGACTCATCATTCCTGGATCCGCCATCTTCTTCTAACACACGGCTCCTCCAAACACAGCTTGGGAGCTTGTCTGTGCTTCACTTCACTGAGGTGCTTGTCCTCAAAACCTATAATCCTTAACTAATCTTCTTCATGTCATTCTAAATTTCTTTAATTCTCTTGGACCCCGCAGTGTCAGGCGAAGTCTGGATATAGGTCCTGGAAGGGAGTGGGGGTGGGGGATAGGAAGAAAGAAAAAAAAAGAAAACAAAGAATTAGGAACAGATGATAAAAGCTGCCAGTGTTTTACACATTTGAATTTAGTTTCCATCAACAGTACTAATCTAGGCCCCTTGCTGAGCAGTATTTTACAAATCTAGTTCACTTTAAGGGAAACTCATTAGCTTCTACCAGAAGCATTCTGATCGGTTACGTAGAGAGCCAGCAAAACACTAACCTTAACCTTAAATTAATCCATTCACTACACTTCCTCACATTCCGTTCTCAGACGGAACAGAACAAAAGAACACAACATGAAGCAGCAGCAGCTGCCACAGCAGGCAAGCAGATGTATGGATGTAGCCAGCAGCCCATCTGCTGGGCTAAAGCCCTGGAAATGCTCTGGCTCCCAAAAGCCGCCCTTAACCTCACTCCCCTGAGCAGTAATCAGATGAGCGCGGCACCGAGGACCGCGAAAAGCCCAACTTAGTTAAATTGACTGGAGGATTACACAAATACCAAAATCAGTCATTTTGTACAAATTAGATATTTACAGCCCACATACGACTGCGTGACAGCAACAGAGGCATCTAACAAGAAAGCACCCATAATGAGGTTGAAAAGCAAGCCGGAGAACAGCACAATAAATTCATAATTTCATTATGCTTAATAGCAGGAATAGGCAAGATTCAGAAAGAGACTACAAGAAAAGCTTTTCATTCTCCATGAGGACTAATTTCACTCGTGGCTCTGGGCCCATCAATGTTCCAGAATTGTGGGGCGGATGGTAGCTGGGTCGAGACACCAACTTCCGTATGCTCCACCAATGGCCCTGGTGAGGGCTAGGAACCCCAAGTGACCACTCACAGAAACTAGCCATTAGATGATGACCATTCTTGCTGGTAGGGACAGAGACCTCTTCAGAAACTAGCCAAAACTGGATGTTACTTTAACAGGGAAAAAAAAAAAAGTTAAAAATATCCACCAAACGTTTTTAAAACCTTACAGGACAAAGCAGGACACAGCAGGAGGGTGTGGGGCTAGCTGGCGCATCCCTCTTCCTCCCAGGCTAACAGTATGGCTTCCCAGCCCTCTCTGCCTTCTCTATAAACTCTTTCTGATCGATTTGGGGTCAGATTAAAATAACCAATTTGAGTTGAAGAATGCTTCAACAACCAAAATGAAAGGCTGTTTTTTGTTCGCTGCTTATTGAATCAACAACCTAATAAAGAATGAATTCACATAAGAAAAACGCCTAAAATCTTAGACATCTTTGGAATTTAACTCATTGATTTCCTCTTAGAAGAACGTTCGGCATTGTGTGATACTAACCCACTCACTTGGGGCAAGGAAACACACGGTGAAGAATTTCCAGTGATGCTCTAAACAGACTCGGTCATTGAGTTTTACTGCACACTTCTACAAGAATATGGAAATGACCAACTCTGTGAGGGGTCATCCGGTGAGACTTCTACCTGCCCTATTCTAACATATTCGTAACACGGAGGAATCTCTGTTCATGGAAATGTAAACAACATTCCTGCTCACTGTCAGCAGTACAGACATGACACCTGAGAGGGTCTCTGGGTCTGAAGCTTTCAGGCGACAGCTGTCAGCTAACGTCAAAGGTCTCCTCACTCTGCCACTAACTGCCATAAATTTTCAGATCTACTTTCTCCAAATACAAAGGTCAGACAGGGGAGGATCAGGTACACACGAAAGCCATTTTGCTGAAAATGTGCTGCTTTTCTACAGAAAGACTAAAAGATCCAGAGCAAGTAGAAAATCTCCAGTGCCAAATACAACAGATATTGATAAATTGAATTTGTACCTAATCTAAAAAGCTTAAAAAGTCAGTCTTCATTTACTCGAGGCTCACTCTTAACTTTCAAGGAAGTAAATACTGCAGTAGGCTTGACAATAGCTTACGCCAGCCAGGAAGCCCACTTAGCACATCAGCTTAAGGGAAGTAATGTCACCTATATGTTCTGGAAGACTTTACTTCATGTCCCACCAAGTGTGGGGGAGGGGGAGGCCACTGCCTGGATATACCCTGGGCCCCTCTGCCCTGGGGGGAAGGGAGGCCCCAGTACCCTCTCCAGCAGGACCAGGAAGCCCGGGGCATTGCAGAGCCAGCTTGGAACAGCCACCATGGGGCTGACACTTGCTTTTTATCGGCTAAGGGTCTGGCAGAAGGGGAAAGGAAGTTAGTTGCACAGGCTTGAGAGGACACAAAACAGAGGCTCGCTGAGAGTAATTATACCCGACACTTGGCTTTGTTCCCCTCCTTCCGGTTCCCTACTCATTCCCCATTAAGAATCCATTCCCGGAGGCATGAAAAATGCCAGCATTATATGGCATCAAGTAAGCATGTCACCCCACTGCAGCTGAGACCACACTCAGGTGCGCCCCGGGCAGAGGACTTACAGACCTGTGGCTCTGCAGTCCACAGGGACGGCTAGCGCTCCGCCCGCCAGCCACCTTGCTTCTTTTCTGACCTCGAGGACCAACTGGCAACTGTGCCAAGAATTCATCTGATAACTGTGGTCCATACTTCCGATCTGAGCTAACCTAATTAACTGATTTTGGTCATCTTTTTATTGAATTAAGACCATCTGCATGCCCACTTTCCCAAGTCGCAGCTGCAACACATAATTCTGTTTTTCATACCATACTCCACTTTGAAGGCTTCACCCTTCTCTTCAGTCGTTGTCTACACTGCCTATGCCTACATACCACTGTCAAGAGGGCCACCCTGAAGAGGCACGATCAGAAAAAAAGAAAAGTTCACTTTCTAGTAGCTCTGCATCAAAAGGAGCCAAAAGAGAGGGAAATAAATTTTAATATTTTTCATTTAGCCATTATGAACAGTATGAAACCTGGGGTGTGAACTGAAGGAGAGGTCACAGATGCATGTGTTCAGAGGTGAAGGGGCACAAGGCTGCCACCCAAGAGAACAATCAGCACGGACAGAACAACACAATGCCAATTGCGAGCACTCTGAGGGTTTTCAGGCTTCGGCCCTGCGCTCCTCCTCACAGATGAAAAACCCTTACATAGGTTAAAAGTACTCAGTATCTTAGAAAATACATTTTAATGGGAAACAGTTCCCCAAAATGAAGAGTGATGAATGGATGAGATGCAGCATGAAAAGACTAAAGGCCAATATGAAGTCCACTTTATTCAGAGATGACCCCAGAAAACAATGCTTCTTCACCAGAAGAAGCAAATTCCTTTCAAGCAAGTTTCCGCCTCAGTTTAGGGCCAAGCAGGTAGGAGAACCAAGTGGGGGCTGCTGGTAATTTCCCTGGGAATAAACAGGCAGATCTAAACAAACAAACAGCACAAAGAACCAGCAAATGTGCTGAGGATGTAGCTCAGAGTACTTGCTAGCATGTACAAAAAAAAATAAAAATAAACCCTTGGCTCAATCCCTAGTACCACAAGATTCCTTTTTTTTTTTTTTTTAATTAAAAAAAAAAAAAAAAAAAAGAAATCAGCAGTGAGGGCAATGAATACACGAAAAGTCAATGAGAAGTTATCAATATTTGAGGATTATGTAAGAGGACTTCACTCTTGGTTGTTTTTATTAGCTAGTGTCACAGTGATTATTTAATGCAGTGACTTTCCAACCTCACCAAATTTAACCAGTTCCTACTTACTCCAGGATTCTGAAAGCACAGTGGCATTTGTGCACCTGAGTGTCAATGTGGTACCATGGCACAGACTTCTTATCACAGGCATAGACCAGAAACCTAGCAAGGAAACAGGTGAGTTCAAAATGCAAAAACTTCCTCTAGTTCAACCATGCGGGTGGTAGAGCTCCTCCATGAATGTCCAGCTCGCTTGGGTATTTGCCTGTGAGATACTGAGGATTCCTTGGCTGCTGCTAGCTTCACTTTTGCTGGCTCTTTCAACTTCTCTCCTCTACCTCCGAAGGACCCGAAAAGAACCGGCAGAGATTCTGGGCGAAGAGAAGCATCCACCAGAGTTTCCAAAGGCATGCCCAGCAGCCGGAACACACCACATCACCCACCCTCACCACAACCCAGAAAGAGGCCACTCTGTCACCAAGGAGACAGCACTATCTAGAGAAGAATGGAATCCGCATGGTGATAGGTGGACACACAGAAGATAAAGGGCTCGCTGCTGAGCTTGAATTCAAAATGAAAGCCCTAAACAGAGGCCATGAACAGCCATCTCCCTACCCCCAACACAGCCTCCAACAGACTATCTGGAAAAAGGAAAGTCCAGCCGGGCCAATGCTTGCCTTTGGGAAAGGCGTCTGTCCAACTGTCAAGCATCCAAATAAAAGAATCAAGAAGGGCCTCCAAATCACAACATCCGGTCATCACCAGTGAGCTTCAGCTCTGCCTCCTGGACCAAGAAGAACCCTTCCAGAACTCTCTGGCCAAGATCACATTTTCTTCATGATTAGTTTGTTCGGTCATTGCTAATATGCTACGATTGTCTCGCCTGAGCCAGCAGCTACCCTAGCCACATATTGCCATTTAAAGCCACCAGAACTAAATAAATCTTAAGATGCAGTTCTTACTCTTACAAAACCTTATTCTAGGACTCAAGACCACAGATGCAACACCTGTGTCAGTGCAGAAAGCCCACAGACATCAATGCTACACATTTCTTCTTGAAGGTCCTTTGTGAAAAAAGACCACTATTTAGTGTCCATATCGGTCATGAAGGTTTGTATTGTTTCAAAGGCCAATAGCATCTCTCGTGATACAATATGTGGTGTTTTTTTCACATGTTCATTTTAATTGTACTTTCAACCTATAAAATCCCTCCTTTCTCTATTTCCTAACAAATATTTCCACCTTGATAATTTTAGCTGTGATGATAATAATTACTATACAGAAAATTATTTAGAAAGATGGGAGTTCCTTCTAAAGACCTCCATTAGTCCAAATGTATTAAAAAATAAAACTGGGTGCTGGATGTGGTGGCACACCCCTTTAATCCCAGCAGTCAGGAGGCAGAGGCAGGTGGATCTCTGTGAGTTCAAGGCCAGCTTGGTCTACTTATATCAAATTCCAAACTCAGTGCTACTGAGTGATACCATGTCTCAAAAAACACACCAAATAAATAAATGATAGATAAACAAATGGACAAATTAATTAATTACTTAATAAGTGAATAAATAATAACACGAAAAACAAGGTACTGGTTATTGTGCAACCTAGGGTAGAGTACCCATTTGGCAAGTATATGATCCTAGATGTCATCCCCAGAACCAGTGAGTTTTAAACCTTAACATAGATTGCAGTTGATGGCATTCGGTTTTTTTCACCAGCTACTAACCAATCTTGATGACATCATACAACATTAAACCAAAAAGATGTGGCCCCATCCTCAGGCGGCTTGCTGCTCTAGCAAATCCCCTCAAGTATTCTCAGCTTGCTCAGTTTGCTTAGCCTGCTGCAGGTGTGTCTGGATCTGGAACCACCACCACCACCTCCTCCTCCTCCTCCTCCTGCACCTCTTCCTCTTCTTCCTGCTCCTCCTGCCTCAGACTGACTGCTACGGAGTCAGGCCTCTGTGGGTTAGTGAAGGATATAAAATCGAAAGGTCACCTCTCAAGTCTCAAGCATGGCCAAGCCTTTGTAGTGCTACTACAGAGTGAGTCATTTTTTGGTTCTTGTGAAATCCTTAAAGGCCTTCCCTTTGGCTCTCAGGAACCTGTCTAAATGTTTGAGTGTGGCTAAATGCATGGTGTTATCAGGCACTCCTCCATTCTGAGCTCCCCAAAATCTTTTCCCTTTGCCGTAACATTCACAAATATCCCTCTGAGGTACATCAATCGCTGGAAAATTAACAACCATGCCTCAGCTTTCTCACTGGCAACCTCATCCCCACACTATGCAGCCGGGCTTCTTTTCCATTTAGGATCCTTGTTAGCCCCTGTCTGAAGATGCTCCCAGATCCACTCCCGCCCTGGGAAGGTCACTTAGCCCAGGGTTACAAAGCACCATGCATTCTGCTGCACTTTGTTGTTTCCTTGACTCTTCCTAGAGACTTTGAGTTGGGGCCTTGTTTCCTTGACTCTTTCTTGCCCTTTGAGTTGGTGTCTGAGGACAGGAACATTGGACCTCAGCTGGCTACACAAAACACAGTCCCAGACCCTCCTATAGAATCTACCTATGAATGTTGGGATCACCCTGCTCTCGGAGTAGGAGATTTTTCTCCACCACAGTATGGAGGACCAATGAAGGGAGAACGAACTATAACAAGTGGCACTTGTTCCAGGGACCCAAAGCAAGTGATACAATGATAAAGCATTTAAAGGGGGAGGGGAGAAGGTTGCCCTGGAATTTACAACCAACAATGCTGACCTCATCCAAAAGTTTCACCAGTTCTTACTGGCAAATGTAAATGTTTAACAGTTTATAAGCAGTGAACATCAAAGGGTGGTTTGCAATATGTCCATTTGCTTACTGATCATTTTGGTAAGAAAAAAATTCAGTTAACAATAGTGTAGTGCTATGTTACATAATGCACTATTTCGCAGGTTTCTTGCAGAAACCTTTCAGTTATTTCTACATAACCTTGAGATATCTGGATATTCTAAACTGCCTTTCAGATGAAAATGCTCCCAGCCCCCATTAGTTGAGAACTGATGTTTTGCTTTAAAGGCAGCAAATCAAACAGTACTAAGCTAACAGCTTACGACATGGAAGGCCCAGGGCATTTTTTTCTAAATGATCAAAATGATCATATTGGCCCATCCCCAAGTTGTACCACTCTGGTACAAAATCAAAAATTATATCCTTCAGAGAAAGACTCTCACACTCTGCAACTCAGCCTTAACTGTCACTCCCTGAAGCCAGCTGCCTGACAATGGACCACCGGTGGGCAGGCAGCACCCTGACCTTCGCCCACAGGCAGCTCATTTCCTACCATACTAGTGAAACAAATTCAGCACGGTCTCCGTGCTGCATGCAACTCAGCATGGCCCCTCAAAAGACTGTCACAGAGTCTAGTAACACCAGAGCATTCAACATTAGGCATCACCAAGACATGAGAACACACACAATCCATATATGCTATTGTACGGTATCCTTGTACATAAGTAAAATGTATCTGTAAAACGTGTATCTCATCTCATAACTTTTTAATGTTATCGTGAATAACTTTAATTAACTTTAAATTGGAGATTTAATGTAGAAGACAGAAGAGCAAATGAAGAGGCAGATTCAAAAATACATAAACCTTTAATGAAGATAATTAAGTTGAAGATAATTTAAATTTCAGACTCAACCATCCCACCAAAGACTGAAAAAAGACTAGTGTGACTTTTCTAAAACTTCCTGATTGCTAATCTTACTTACTGTTATAAAATACCCTGGGATATTATAAACAAAGCCTAATGACATCACATTTGTCAGCCTAATTAAAAAATAACAGAAAATATTTTCTACTCATATTTTATCTATTTTGAGCGACTGATTTCCTATATACATATCTATCTGAGTGCTAAGCCTGCTAGGAAATGTGAGTGAAGCAGAAAAATCAGGGAAAAGATGCCATGGGGCCACCTTTTGCCCAGGTACCCAGGCATCATAGACTCCTTAAAGACACTGGAGACAAGGACAAAATGCTAAGGGCAGCCAAATTCCTGTGGGGAATGTACTTTTGATTTACCTTTTTGCAGCTGAACCAGCCACCTGCAATGGGCATTTCCTATTTCTTTTACACTAAAAAAGTGTTGTGGAAAGCTGAAAAGCACTTTTATATATATATATATATATATATATATATATATATATATATATATATTTCAGAGGAGGTTTAAAAGTGTATTCAATTGGGCTGGAGAAACAGATCAGTGTTAAGAGCACTGGCTGTTTTGTTTTTTGGTTTTGTTTTGGTTTTTTTTTTCCCCAAAGGACCTGGCTTTGATTCCCAACCTCCACATAGTACCTCACAATAATCTGTAACTTCAGTTCCAGGGGATCTGACACAGTCTTCTGACCCCGGTGAACACCACACACATATATGGTGCACAGACATACATGCAAGCAAAACACCCATACACAAAAAATAATTTTTAAAAATGTAAATGTACTCAGGGCTACCTGGTTTAAAAGGCAGACTCGAGGGGTAATGAAAGGGAATTTCTGATATACTGGTGTCCTAGCCGATGCCCACTTGAGACTCCACGAACAAAGAGCAAGTTCACTTGGCTTACACTTCCATACTGTAGTCCATCACTGAAGGATGCCAGGACAGGAACCCAAACAGAGCAGGAACCTGGAGGCAGGAGCTCTGCTCACTGGCTTGCTCCACATGGCTTTGCTCAGCCTGCTTTCTTATAGAACCCAGGACCACCAGCCCAGAGTCGGCCCACAGGACAAACTTACGAAGGCATTTTTTCAGTTGAGGTTCCCAACTCTCAAATGACTATAGTTTGTGTCAAACTGACGTAAATCTACCCAGCATAACTAGCTAACAACATCCTTTTCTCTGTTTAAAAAAACAACCAAACAAACTGTAGGCAATACTATTGGTGAAAATGCTTTGTTCTCTTTGCAAATCAGCATGCATGTGGTGGATGGCAGCCTTGTCTGCCATGAATAAACTTGAGCACAGTGGCAAGTGCCACAGGATAAAGGCAGGAGTCCCTCAGCAAGCTGGATGGCTTTCTAGGACTGACTGACACCTCGGGCACCAGACTAATGGAGAAGAGAAGTCCATGGGAATCATTTAAGATCAGATTCCTGGAGAAGCAAGCAGTGTAACAGACTAAATCTTAAAGGAGGGTTGATATATTTGAAGAGCATCAAAGAAAGTGTTTTAGAAAACTGCCTCAGACAGAAGGTTAGTTAGATCCATAGCAAGAATGGCAGAAAACATAGCTATGCACTCCATAAGTGACGTGCTCAATTCTTATTTCAAATGGATTCTGTTGACGAGTAAGAGGGAATTAAGGCTGAAATGCATAGTGAATAGTTTCATACCCTCTATTTCATAATTATTTCTAAATTTAACATAGCTGTAAAACATCTTTATCCCTAATTTCCTATACGCAGGTATGTTCTAGAATAATCAAAACTGTTCGTTTCATGCAGCTAAACCCACCTGATGTTGTCTTTGGGCCAATTAAATACTTTGCTCACATTAGCCTGTGATTTAAAAAAGTTTTTCTCCATAAGCTCCAGATATTTAACTTTATATTCTCCAACATCTACAGTCACAGCTCAACTGGAAGTGGGCCTCTCTCATTAGACAGAAATCTTCTCTGTTTCCTTTGCAGAAAAAAAAAAAAATGATTTTATAAAACATTTTCAACATCTAAGGAAATCTGCTCATAAGCTAAGTCTGACTTTTTTTTAAAATTACACTGCATTTTGTAACAAACTCTATTATTTTTCCACATCACCATGTTATTTTGAGAGCTGACTGTAACGACATGATTCTGCCTCATCTTAACTCCCCTGAAACATCACCCGGGAAGCCACTTCTGACTTTGTACTTTATGTGTGAGTGTGCAAGATTACTAAAACTAGGCAGCTGCTGTAACTTGCAGGTAAACCTTATTTCAGTGTGAAAAGCACTCTTCCTCTCAGATGTCGGCAGTGTGTTCGTTCTGACGACATGTCAATTTTCTAGGCTCACCTTC
Source organism: Psammomys obesus (assembly GCF_907164565.1). Lineage (NCBI taxonomy): Eukaryota > Metazoa > Chordata > Mammalia > Rodentia > Muridae > Psammomys > Psammomys obesus. The sequence continues at coordinate 38,755,226 of NW_026587216.1, read as the reverse complement.
AGTTGGCAAGCAGGACAGACTTCAGTGTAAGCATAGTGAGAGGAGCTGCTACCATGGGAGAGCGGCTGCAGGCACATGAAACTGCCTGGGAAGTTTAATAGTTACATTTTGTACTTGGTTCAATCAAAAAATTACATAAAGAACCAGACACCTACTTGGCCTTAATGATACATACAGATTTTACCAAGACCTCAGACAGCTGCACTCAGCCATTTCTAAGACTTGATCAAACTTAACTATATACACCTTCTACTAATTGAGTTAGGACTTCTGTTAAAATTCTAAGTTATTAACCTCGATAACACGTCGATAGTGTATCACACCTATCCACCTTTCAAAGCTCCCATCCTGACGTCCATGACATCTACGAACATACAAAATTCTCTACCTCATGCCCATTTTTCAGAGGTAATTTTAAAAGGTTTACCATAAAATGATCCCAAGAGTTCCACTGGGTATAACAGCACCACCCTTAAACCTCACTTATAGGAGGCAGAGGAAGAAGAATCTCTGTGGGTTTGAGGCCAGCCTGGTATATGTAGCAAGTTCCAGAACGTCCAGGGCTATGTACTGAGATCTGTCTCAAACAGACAGATGGAGAAAGGAAAAAAAAAGAGAGAGAGAGAGAGAGAGAGACTATATCTAAAGAGTTCTCACTATTTACTTGGTTTCATAACAATGGAAACCAGTGGCAACAGCAAACATATTTCATATTTTCTTCAGTTTGTTTGTTTGGTTTGGTTTTTGAAACAGTGTTTTTCTGTGTCCTGGTTGTCCTGGAACTCCACTATCTGGTCCTAAAACTCTACTATCCCACAGCAATGAGACAGCTTCTGGTAAAATTTTTAAAATACCACTTTGTACTTGAAATTGTCTGGACCACTAGTATCCAGATAACTTGCACTGGATACATGCAAACCACAGTTTGAACTACCACAATCATATGCCATCTAGCAGAATGAATGCAAGTTTTCTGTTTCTAACACTATGATGCAATCCTTTCTATTCTTCCTATTGTTCTTTAGCTAAATGACCCATTTAAAGGTGAAGCTGTGAGTATGGGCTATATTTTGTCATTTCTTTCCTCACAAACCATCCCAATATTCTCAATGTGTCTATAACATGGCCAATGTTGCCATAGGTTGGGCACATTATAAAGGGCTGGGCATGCCATGTCTCAATGCCAGCCCCATAGCCTAAGAGTGACTGCAGAATTGCTGTCCTATTATCTCAGTACATTAGCACCTCCTTTTGCAGCACAAGAGAGTCCGGGGCCGTGCTGGCTACTGAAGGCTTTCCTCACTGAACTGAATAGGAAATTATAACATGGATGTCTCTGCTAATCCTCCGCCATTCAGAAGAACAGTATGCTCTGACAACTTTGCAGCTTTTGCTTGTGTAATGACCTCGTCTGATTTTCCCAAACCTAAGGAGGAGAGGAAGTATAGTGGTGTGTTTCCCACCAGTGGGGCCAAAGAACACAGCAACCTTCTACCCACATTCTGAGTGACCCCCAAAAGAAGTAGGTGCCAGGCAAGCACTCCTCCAGCTGAGCTACATCCTCAGCTATTAAAGAAACTTTTAAAAACTCAAGTTCTGTCACAATGGCTCCAGCCAGAACTTAACAGTCATGTGACTGCTGCTACTTGAAATAAGTAGAGAAAATACAGAGCTTTTTCATCATGGTGTAAAATTCACAAAGCTAAGGGGTCAGGGCATGTGTTTATAGTGTGCAAAGCTCACAGTTTGACACTCAGCACCAAAGGATAACAACAACAAAATTTACTGGCAATGACAGTCTAGACTACCTAAGCTAAGCTCGAAGAGCAAGTAGGAAAATGGCCAATGCAGAGAGCTAAGAGTAAAAGCTCTGCCCCTGTGGCCGAAGGGAACAGAACTCGCTCAGATGTACTCACACACTTGAGGGAGGCTTTAGGGGTGGGGCCCAGATCAAGAGGCCACCATGATTGTTCCTGAATTCAAGAAGCCAATTCAAAGGCCTTGAGCTGCGCTTGCAGAAAATAAGACTAGTCCTAAAGCATGGAGCACAGATTAGGGAAAGTAGGACTTAGTTTAAGACAAGAGCCAGGAAGATCACCCCTTGAAGAGGAGATGGGACAGCCACCAACCACCTTAGCCTCTGGATAACAAAGAAGGACCCAGAATTGCAACTGGGATTATGGCCTGATTGAGTGTATGGTTAACATCACTCACTAAACCAAGGAGCACACAGGAGAGGCAGGATTTGTGTGGGTAGGAAGAGCGGTATAAGGCAAATTCACGGGGATCTCCCAAAGGCAGAGAGTAATATGAGATCCAGTGACCAAGGAATATTGTTCCTAATAGCTGAAGAGAAGGCTCATCAAAAACTAGTATTTGTCCACTCAAAGGGAAGAAGACATGGAGTTTGGTTCAAACGAAAGCCATATGACCCTGGGATGGTGCTTTGCCCTCGATGGGCCTCAGTATAAATGGGAATGAAAACAGTATTTACTTCGGAAGAACTGGGAGAATCAAATCGGATGCACTAGTGTTTGCAAACAACAATGCCTAGCTTTTGGTAAGTACTAAAAGCATTGCTAGATAACACATACAGACACATGTCAGCACAGATGCAAAAGGACAGGAGCCACCAAAGAGGAAGGACAGGAAGGGAGGGCCCAGGGCTGAAGAGAACCAGCTGGAAGTCTGGTGGACACAGCTGGCATGGTGAACTCAGAAGGGAGCCAGATGGCCTCCGTTTTAAGAGAGTATAGACCAGGCATGGTGGCACTTGCCTGTAATCCCAGCACTCAAGACAGGCATGAGGATCTGGGTTCAAGGCCAGCTTGAATATTAATGAATTTGATACCCATTTGGGCCGGGAGATTTTGTCTTGAAAAGGCAGGTAGAAAGGCAGGCAAAAGAGAGAGGAAGAGGAGGGGAACGAAGACAAAACACTGTGAACCACACAGAACGCATGCTATCTGTTCTTCTAGAACCTTCTTTGCTTTGTAAAGTGCTATCAACACACCTATGTCTAATTCCTGAGGAAGAAACCAGACTGTGTAAAAAGCACTGACACTGAACCTCCATGATCAGCAGTCAGTATGAACAAACACTTCTGTGCTTTCACCTGAAAAAAAAAATAGTTTTTTAAAAATATATTTGTATTTTATGTATATGGGTGTTTTGCCTGACTTTCTGGGGGTGGGGGGTACCCACTGCTTCCCTCACCTGGAGTTACAAATAGTTGTGAGCTTTCAGGTAGGTGCTGGGAACCAAACCAGGTCCCCTCAGCAAGAGCAGCCAGTGCTTGACCTTGTCACCCCTAGCCAGAAAATTGTAAACATGCAAAATGTGTCAATCTGGCTTTGACCCATGGTCACAGGCTCTCAGCCTCCAGGTTTCAGTGTCCTACCTGCAGAAGGCAGAGAAAGTGCCACTCGAAGAAGCTCATGGACCTTTTTAGAAACAGGGTCTCACTATGCAGCCCTGGCTGTCCTAGAACTTGCTGTGCAGACCAGCCTGGCCTCGTATTCACAGAGAGCCACCTGCCTCTGCTTCTGGGGTGCTGGAATTGGGATTAAAGGTGTACACCACCAAGCCCAGCTGGCCAGCCTGGGTTTGTGATAGAAACACCCTCTGAGTGCAATGAGATACTTCTAAAATTCACACTGCTGATCAATTTTTCAAGAAGTAATAACTTCCAGAAACAAACATAAACTGATAAAAAAAATAAAGTGACTATACAGACATGTCAAATGCATATTATTTCAGTTCAGTGATGCCTCAGTCAATGGAGTTTTTGGGGTTTTTTTTATGTTGTTTTTACTAGTGTGTGTGTGTGTGTGTGTGTGTGTGTGTGTGTGTGTGTGTGTGTCTGCCTGTGTGTGTGTATAACAGCACGTATATATGCATACACTATGGCTGTGGTGGGTGGGTGTGAGCCTATAGCAATCAGAAGAAGGAGATGAAGCCCCTAGAACTAGAAGCTGTTAGCTGCCATGTGGGTTTAGTTCACCTGCAAAAGCAGTAAGCGCTCTTAACTGCGGAGCAACCTTCTCCATCAGTACCTACTTTCAGTAGACAAACTGTGTACTTCTGGGGCTAAGGAAACTCACTTCTCAGACTGCATTCCCTTCAAACCCTGTGCCCCTAAGCACCTGCAGAAAGGAAAGTAGGGCCATGGACACCTGTGGGCAGAGACAACTGCACACCTCCTTTGTATGTGGGCCTGAGACAGCAGGGCCAGTTGAAGCACCGTCCGACCAGAGTGCACACGCATGGGCTGGCAGCCCTGTCCTCTCCCTCCAGTCTCCAGAAACACAAGCATCCCGCACAGTTCGCAGTTGCCGTCCTCGGGTAGGCTCAGAACACAGCTACTCCCTCCTTCACCATGTTCCAATAAGAGCCACACCCTGAACACACCGCACCCCCTCCCAATAATTGCCTATAAAAATAACTTTACCGACAAGGGAACTCCACAGTTTCTTTTTTCAATAAGCAAAGCAGGTAAACACCACCAGGGATGCTGTGACGATGGTTTAGTCACTCTGGACGATAAAAGATAAGTGAATTTCTAGCCTCCACTGTGGTTGTCTTGATGGTCTTCCTTGGGCACTTTGTTCCTCAGAATCCCTGACAGTACAGGTGTTAGAGTACAGCACAGCTTCTATCTAGCAAGACAACAGGAAGTCCCATCCCCAGGCTGCCCTTAACATCAGCACCTACAACCTTACTGTCACAGAAGATTCTGACTGGCTCCTTTACCATCCCCATCCCAAGGGTCCGCCATCAGTTCCCCCACATGTGCAATCTAGAGCCTGCTTCTGAGGTCACATTTGCAGGGTCTGGGCGCTGCAACCCACAGTGCTCTCCCTGGAGAGGGGAGGAGGGCAGTTCCGGGAAGCTCAACCTGTGGGGCCCCCTGTGGGGTGGCTCCTACCACTTTTTATCCCCAGCACTTACTGGCAGTGACCCCGATAAAACAGGGGGATGAGCATCCTGCTGAGGGAAGGAGAAGCATCCTGCTGAGGGAAGGAGAAGCACAGGCCTTGGGGGTGCTGCAGTTGCTGCTCTTGCAGAGGACCAGGGATTCAGTTCCCAGCACCCATATGACAGCACCTGGAACTCGGGCCTAAGGGGATCTGATGCCCTGTAGTGATGTCTATAGGCACTGGGCACATGAGTGGTACACATACATACACGCAGGCAAAACACTCACGCACATAAAATATGTCTTCAAGAGAAAAGACCCTTCCAAAAACAGTTCGCCAAAACTGGAGCTTCTAGCTTTTGAGACAGTACCAGGGCAGCAGAGCAGCACACCACATTCTTTGTTTCTGAATCCATCCCAAGGCGGAGGCTGAGGTGACTGTCACCATTTGACAGAGCTAACAGCCACGGACCCCTTCTAGCACAGGTCCATGATTCAACACCAGCATTCTTTCATCTTTGATTTCTACTGACCGTTGCCAAAAGTTAAGTTTATAAATGTTAAAGTTCACTTATAAAAAATCACTAACCCTCAGGGATTAATGTCATCCAATTGTGACATCTCTTTTGACACTTTAGAGGAGCTTAAAATAGTCACCCGGAGAAATGAAGACAAAGCTTATCACAGCTGGTGGGGCTGGGAGAGGGGCAGCACCTAGAACCCTGGGAGACCAAGGAGATGCTGCAACGGCTCTGGCACACATGGCTCAAAGCAGCTGCCCCGTGTCGCAGCCAGCATTCCACTGACTCTACCAAGAGGCTGCTGGGAAGCGACTTCATGAAATGTCATGGTGTCACTGACAGAACACCTTGCACACAGCAGGCCATCTGCAAATATTAGCTGTTCCCTCCCCTGTCCTGCACCAGCCTTACCACAATTATTTGACAATGTCCACGCCCAGGTTGGCCCCATAAACATGCAGGATATCCAGAGAGGGGCTGATGGCTTAGGAGATGCATCGTTAGCCATGGTTAGAAATCTTGTGGTGCATCAAAGAATCAAACACCAGGCGGGCACGGTGGTGCACGCCTCTGATCCCAGCACTCTGGGAAGCTGATACAAGCGGATCTCTGTGAGTTGGAAGTCAGCCTGGTCTACAACTCAGGAACAGCCAAAACTACACAAAGAAACCCTGTCTCGAAAAATCATAGATAGATAGATAGATAGATAGATAGATAGATAGATAGATAGATATAGATGAATAAATGGATAACTAAAAAGGCTGATTGATTGATTGATTGATTGATTGACTAATTAATTAATTTAAAAAGAACCAAACACCAGGCTAGGAAGATATCTCAATCAACAAAGAGTTTGTCTCACAAGGATAAGGACGTGAATTGAATCTCCAGACTCACACTTTAAAAAGAAAAAAGAACTGAGGCCAGCCTGTTTTACAGAGTTCTAGGACAGCCAGGTCTACAAACACACAGAAAAACAAAAACAAAAAAAACCACCTGTCTTGGAAAAAAATAGAGAGAGAGGGATAGAGACAGAGAGACAGAGACAGAGACAGAGGCCAGTGGCCAGTGAGATGGTCCTCTGGATAAAGGCACTCCCCTGATGCTCTAAGTTTGATCCCTGGAGCCACAGGATGCAAGAGGAAAATGGACTCTTCTAAGCAGTCCTGACCTCACACCCATGCTGTGGTATGCATGTATACACATGCACAAAAAAACAAATGGAAAAAAACTAAAAACTAGGCCAAGGAGATAGGAACAGATGTGTCCTGGGGACTCCCTGACCATGCAGCCCAGCCTGTTTTAAGAGTCTCAGGCCAAAAAGAGACCCTGATTCAAAATACCTGAAGCTGTCCTCGGGACTCCACATGCATGTACAGAGATGTGCATGTGAACCCCAGAACACATGTATGTCCACAGACACAAAAGAAACAGTAGGGTGGAGGGTATGGTTCAGTGGTAGAACATTGGTCTATCGTACAGGGTGCCCAGGCTTCAAACGCCAGCCATGGAGAAGAAGGTGGGAGAGAGAGAAGAACCCTACGTGAAACACACGATTCCTCACACAGAAGGAGGGCAAGGCGACCACCCACACACGGAACCACTATCATCCTAGTGAGGGGACGCAACACCTCTCAAACCTGAACTCAGGACAGAAAAGCCTAAGAACTCATCCCATGACCTCAGGAAGCAGGGGGAAAGTTCTGGGTTCAAGGTCACCCATCAGTCAGGAAAAGCACAGGGAGAGCCCAGTCCTGCCTCGGGGACCAGAGCTAGCTCCACAGGGATGGATTTACTGCAGTAATCCCCGAACTGCTAAAGCACATGCCCACACAGTTCACAGTCTGGCAATCGGAGCTGCTCAGACTAAACAATCGTATTTATACACAATTGCGAAAAGACTAACAGACATTTTGAGGCCATCCAATCTTATAAAGAGTGCACAGCAAGGCACTCACTACAGCAAGCTTCCAAATAAAGGGGCATTCTGACAACCTTCTACCCAGGAGACAGGTTGTGGTGTTGTTTCTCCAAGGTCACTGGTTTCAAGAAGTAGCATCCATTCTAGTAATTTCTGGAGTGTTAAATGGGCCGCACTATGAGAATTTTTCCCTTTAACCTGCAATGCACTCACGTCCTCCGGTAGCCCGTCGGTACTCCAGCCTGTCCTCTCCTAGACTTGCAGCCTTCCAGTGGCTGTCAGAAGCCATTTGGTTCAAAGCAGATTGAGAGGTGGACTGCATGACAGAGGGCAAACCTTTTTTCTAAGAACACCATTGTCACTTGAAGAAAAGTGACTGACAAACTATGGTTCTGGAGACTTAAGTATTTGGCAGGCGTTACAGAAAGGAACGAAATAATCTGTCACTTCAAGGAAAACAATTGACAGCTCTGTTTGCCAATGATAAAATTTGAGCATTCAAGCAAATATCAAAATTTTGGAACACCAGTATCTACTGCCATGAACCTGACAGTTTTCCAATAGCTTTTTAAAGACTTTTCTGGTTTTTAAAATACAGGGTAATGAAATGCCAGTGTTTGAATGGTTTCTACAATTCACTGGACCAGTATTTTTCAAGGAACCAATGAATGATACTACAAACCAGAATGGCTTAAACACACACACACACACACACACACACACACACACACACACACCCCATACTCTGAAGGAGAGATGGCTCAGTAGTGAAGAGCACTTCTGCTCTTCCAGAGGACCCAGGTTTGCTTCCAAGCACTGACATGGCATTCACAACTGTCTATAACTCTAGTTTGAAAGGATCCAATTCCCTCTTCTGGCATCCATCAGCACAGTCATGCACTTGGTACACATACACACATGAAGGCAAAACACGCATGTGAAAATTTAAATGAAATTTTAAGAAAATTTAAATGAAAATTTAAGACACATTCAAAATGCATGAACCAGTAAGGATTAGTGAACCCAAGCACAGAAATAACACTGATCAAATCTGGTTTTTCATACTGCAAGTAAGCTTTAAGAAACTGCCTCTCAACAGGGTGTGGTGGTGCACACCTGTGATCCCAGCACTCTGGGGAGGCAGAGGAAGGCAAACTCTGTGAGTTTGAGGCCTACCTGGTTTACAAAGCAAGCCCAGGACAATCAATGCTACACAGAGAAACCCTGTCTCGTGTCTCGAAGAACCAAAGCCAACAAAGAAAAAGAAACTGCCCCTCATACAGGTTTTTGGCATGTCTCGAAGAACCAAAGCCAACAAAGAAAAAGAAAGTGCCCCTCATACAGGTTTTTGGCATAATAGCAAATTATCCGTAAAGCCCACTCTATTCCACTCCACTCGGCATGGGATGGCTGAGTCAGATGAATAACTCGAGCTCAGGAGTCCAAGACCACCCTGGGCAAAATAGTGAGATTCCTGTCTCATTAGAAAAAAAAAAAAAAAAGAAAGAAAGAAAGAAAGAAAAAAAAAAGAAAGAAAAGAATGAGTTATCTTAAAAGTCCTTTATTTTCAATTACACGTCCATATAAAGCCATATCTGGTTCATATTCTTCAACTAAAACAACAAATTACGACCTGCCAAATGCAGAAGTGTCTCTAAGATCCGCCGTCTGAGCCAGGCGGCAGAGATTCACGAGAACGTGAAGCAGCAAATCTCATTCATCTGTGCTCAACTCTTGTTTTAGAAAACAATTATTTCTCACAGAATGAATTTATTTTGGAAATTTGGGATTTGATATGGTTATAGTTGCTTTGAAAAGATTGCTTTTCATAAGTCATTTAAATTACCATTTAACAGAACTAAGTGTTTTAAAATTAATTCAGTAGTTGTTTGCAAAATTGCTAGTATAATGTCTAATATAATAAATGTCAATAGATAAGACTCACAAAAGCTCTTTGGGGCTTAACAATATACAGTGGGCTCGAGACACTCACTGAAGACCCAAAGTACTTGATGATTATTAGCATCATTATTGACTGGTAGTGTCACTGAAAATGCAGCATGCCTCAAATTTTGTCTAGATATGTATATACACACATATATACACACACATACACACACACACACACACACACACACACATATATATTTACAATATAAACCACTTTAGGTGTGACAAAATAAAACAAAAGGCACAATGTTTCCTGAGCATAATCCCTGCACAAGAGGCTCCTGAACGTCCATTCCTCAGTCACAAAGACGTCGAGAGGTCCCAGACAGAGGAGGATGTGAATATGGAGCCTGTGGTGTAGGCTGCCAGGCCAACAGGCGGACTTTAAGAAGGGGTGGAGTGGGGTGTAGTGAGGAGGCCTGGAGTCCTAGAGGCCAGAAAAGCAGACGAGCAGGCAGTGTCCTGTGACAGGGAAGAGGCACCTTTTGCTTTATGGTTCACACTAGGACACTTCAGTGCTCATCGTTCTTTTCTTTTGGCAAGAAGAACGATGCATTCCCCCACTCCACCAGACTGCTCTGCAGGAAGAGCTGACAAGGTTCAGATGGATTTATCCCTGCACCTAGTTTTAACAGTCCTATGAGATAAACAGTAAATGTTATCCCCATTGTACAGATGGTGAGACAGTGGCTCTTGGAGTATAAACCACGTCTGTAGCTCTTGCCTAAACCTCTTCAACATACAACCTGGCCCTGCGGTCTTCCACATGCCACATGGCACCTGCAGCACCAGGACCAGTGGCAACTGTTAGAATCCTGATTCCACGTGCCTACCCAGACTGCCTAAGCCTGAAACACAGTCCGTGTCTGCCGGAGCAGTTCCATGCCTGAACCACTGGCCTAGAAACAACAACGCCTGGGGCAGGCACCCATCTGCCCTGGTAGTGTCTCTGGTGAATCTCTGCCAGAGCTCCGCACTCAGTTCCACACGGCTGCAACTGGAACAGAAACTGCCTCTCCCAGTTCTGGAGGCAGGGTGGCTAAGGCCACCATGCTGATGGGGTCAGTTTCATTCCGAGGCAGCCATCTCACGGTGTGCTCCCGTGGCCTCTTCCAAGCTAGGAGAAAGAAAACTCTGCTTTGCTTAGCTGAAAGGACAACTCCATCCTGGATCAGGCCCCCATTCTAGTCTTCACTTCACTTTTAATGCGTTCCTAAGAGCCTGTCTCCAAACGTGGGAGTGGGGGGGTGGGGGAGTATTAGGTCAAACTTTAGCACATAAATTAGGAGGGCTATACAATTGAGTTTCTAGTACTAAACAGGAGTCTCTGCTCAGGCCACCTGTCAAGGTGAAAGCTGCTGGTCCAGGACTGCACCTGCAGAGCCAGTGACATACAGAGGCAAAGAGAAAGGGGTCCTCTTTGCAGGGCAGCAATTGTAAGGGGATTCCCAGGCTGAGGAAAATCCAAAGCAGCTGGGCAGGCTCAGGCAAAAAGGGAGAGCACCTTAGAGGGTGTTGCCACAGCAGCAGTGCTGGTCGCTGGGCAGTTAGCATATTCCAGGCCCAGCACAAAGCACAAGTCCATTTAATACTCATCACCTCCATTACAGCAATGGAGGCTGAGTAACCTGCCAAAAAGCCACTGTTGATGGGCGAAGGTGATGATATTCTCCCAAGAGTGCTCTCAGAGGCAGAGCCTTAAACCACTCTCTTCCCAGCTGGAATGACTGCCCTCCCGGTCACACAGTGATTACCACAGAACCTGGCCTGGTGATGGAGAGTGTGGGCCTGAGGAGACACGGAAGGCAAGAAACAACGGGAACGATTCTCAGCTCCCCTAACGAACTGGCAGAGTGCACTAATGTTCTGAGTTGGCAGAAGCAGAAAATGCAGAGGGTCTTTCTACACCACCTGCAGGCATGTGAGCTCCCGAGCCCTTTTCCAGGGCCAATGCGTGCACTCAGAGCACACCCAGGATGAACCCAGGCACACAGATACACACAAAAGGGCTGCTGGGTAATTGCAGCAGTATTTTCAAGAGTAGACGCTGATTTAAAAGGCCGTGTACAGGGAGACATATGGAGCAGGGTACAGTTGTTTGACTACTTGAAAGAAAAACCGGAGCTCTACGCATCAGCATGAAAACATCAGACACGGGATTCTGGTGGGCAGAAGTCAGTCAGGTAGACCTAAGACCGGCAGGCCAATGCTGATGGGGGTGGGGTTCCCTCTGCCTACTTGAGACATGTTTTATGGTTGGGAACATTTGGGAATAAGCTTACTTACAAGCAGCCAGATGTCAGAGAAATAACATACGACAAGTTTTTGTTTTGTTTTGTTTTGTTTTGTTTTCCATTTCAATCCAAGTCCTGCTGTTTGGCGACCCTGCCCTGGCTGCAGCCTTGGTTCCCAGTGGGTAAACAGAGCACCTGCAGGGCGAGGGGCTCTGTGGGCACCTGGCTGCTCACAAAGGTGCTCTGCCTTCTCTTCACGCCACTGCCCATGCACTGCATGCCGCCACAATATGAAGCACTGTGAGGGGGGACCCCAGGGTGGGCCATGGCCTAAGCAGAATCCAGAGGTTCCTGGCACCTTTATGGCCAAGGACCATCCTCCACAGTGGTGGCTACAAACAGGTGCTCCGTTAATTGTCAGACAAACTAGCCCCTAGCTTGTTTAATCAATACTAATAACAGGAAATTGTGCCAGTTCAAGGCTGATGTGTACTTGACTTCCAAGAGAATGTGAGGGGAGGAAAAAACAAGCATCTCCAACCTCCTACCCAAACTTCTCAATAGCCGGCTAAGTTTGAAGTGAGAGGGTCTTCCAAATTTCTCATATTCGTGCTTAGGAAGATCACCAAGTATTTTCAACCCAGTCACCTGAAATAATTGACTTATCTGAATCAAATAAAGGAAGCTTGTCATAGCCAAAGTTCCCCCCCACAAGGTGACACGTTCTTCACCATAAGCAACACTCAGTAAACACCAAGCAGACTGCAGCGTGCTTTCTAGTGGTACGGATGTGGCTTAATCCATCACCTTCAGGACTCCTCATTTTATACTTCTCAACTCGTCCTGCCCACAAACCCTGTCACTGTAAGTGGAAAGCCATGGTGAAGATGAGTTTTGTACAATGCCACTGCCAAACCCCTCTCTGTATCCAGTCTGTTTATTAGTTAGGTTTGTCTTTTCAGCAAAGTACACAGTGCTGGAAATGCTCTGAAATAATAACTGGGTTCTCAGAAAAGTTCTACGTAAAGGTCTTGCCAAGTCTAATAACTACTGGGGGTATTTACATTATACTTAACAAGTAACTACACGAAGCACCACAGTTGCGCACAAATTTCCATGCAAACGACCATAATCCCAGCTTGACAATGAACTAAGGTTATATATGTATTTTCTCCAAGACAGGATGAATCACCTTCACCAAACCATCACACTTAACCCCAGGAAAAAAGAGGAAGTGGCATTACACCATCTGGTGCTATGCACATTAGGAAAACCTATCCTCGCTCAGCATTACTTAGCCAAAGAAAGGCTCAAGCTAAAGTGGGGGGGGGGGGGGGGTTCCTGATTTAACCAACAGGACTAAAGAGCGACTCACAGATTGGCCCTGGATCCTATGTAAAATGGCAGTATTTGCTTCTCACTTGAAAGGTTTCATCATCAGCAATGTCAGAAGTGTTAAGGCCCACAGAAAAGAGCTCTGACGCATTTTCCCTCCAGGTACTTGAATAGGGAGGTAAAGTACCTAATGAGCACCTGCCAACCAAGCCAATACCCTCTTGTAGAACCGGGCCGCCATCAGTAAATACTGCAGGCAAATCCCTTTCTATGTACTTTTAATTACACCCTGGCAAAATGTAAACAAACAAGTATAAGGACGTAACCAATAGCTGAGTGAAACACACAAGGGGTTTTAAGACAGGGGCTGTGTTCTTCAACTGGTTCTTGGGGAGACACCTGGCTGGAAAGATGACACTGAGGTGTAGAGTGGAAGGAGAGGCACGAATGAGACAGTGTTCTGGAGGACAGAGCGAGCGCAGGAAGCACCATAGCATATTTGAGACTAAAAGCCCATCTTGGGGGGGGCCTGGAGAGGAGGCTGGGGCAGAAGGTATGCCCATGATCCTGAGGTCTTATGGGAGGGGGGTGGATCTTAGGTATATTTTCAACACAAGAACGGGCTCTTCCTCAAGCTTTTATATATGACCATAAGGCTGGATAGAGATGGTAGGCAGAGGCCAGTTAGGGAGCTACTGCTCAAAGTCTGGCAAGAAAAAAAGGCCATATGGTCCATGGTAGTCTAAGTGGGTAGAAGCCAGCAGGTCTACTGTGTATACTCCTTGTTAGGAGCAAAGCAAGAGCCTGAGTGGGGGGAAGGGGCGTGTGTGGCTGCCTCCTAGGCATCCTCGCATGCAACCAAGCTATTCAAGATTTTGAATTCCATCCTCAGGACCAAGTGCAAGAGGGAGGGGGAGGAGGGGGTAAAAGCCCAGACTTCCAATCTCAAGGGACTCTTTTCTCCTTACATCTTACTGCTGCTCTTTGTTTTGTTCGTATTTTAAGGCACAGTGTTACCACAGACAGAAAGAGAAGCGTTGGCTAAGGGGGCTTCAGAAAGGCTTGCTTGTGGCACTGGGGTTGCTATCCTGGACTAAGTTGGTGCCCAGACAGAAAAGCAGGTCCTTTGACTAGGTGGCAGATATCCCAGGGACCTCTGCTTACTGGGTCCTTCGCTGATGGAGCTGGTGTCTGACTCCATGGGTTTGTACAACTGGAAAGGCAACAATGGCTCACCTATCCCTACTAATCAAGGTGCACGTCAGATAGGCAACTACACACTGATCTCCCTTTAGAAGCAAATTCTGTCACCGTTGCTGCTGGTGGCTTTAAAGGACCTGTCGAAAGCCGCCCCTGCCTCTTCCACCTCAGGAACCGCGTTGTAGCTGCCCTACCAATTTTGGGAATCAGTGCTTCAGAATCTTGAATGGTCGCCAGCAGAATGTTACCTGGGGCCCCTCCCTGCCCTGTCACAGGCCCTCAATCACTTCCCTCCCCCCACATGCCCCTGCTCTCTTTGGAGCAGCTGGGCACAGGAACCCCAGCCTCCATCTCCAGCCTTCTTGACCCCTCCCCCACAGGCAGGCCTAACAGCATGTGGTCACAAGTGCCCTGAGGGCTATGACAACTGACGCCCCACTGAGTCTGAGTGGCCTGTGAGCCTAACCAGGGCTTCCAGCCTGGGAAAGTGATGATAAGACTGGGGGTGGGGAAGGAGACAGCGGGGGAGGAGAGGAGGATGGGCAGGACTACAACAACTGCAGAACAGGCTCACAGCACACCTGAGCCTTAGCAGACACAAAGAGCACAGGGATACTTGCTCCACGCCTCCTCACTGATGCTAGATGCTGGAGGTCTCTGACCACTGCACACTTTCCTGGGTGTCCTAAATTGTAGCAATGCAAAGGCTTCCTATCCCAACAACACCAACACCCTGCCCACCCAATCGTGGCTAGGCTCGGCCTTCCTTTCAGGGAACTCTGAGTTGACATGGTTGGGCACAGAGTAATGAATGCCATGTTGCTCTGAGACAAGGAGGTCCTGACACATGCAGGAACAGGCTACCTAGAGTAAGCGGCCTGAGGTGCAGCCAATGAGAAGAGCCTGCTGTGCTTTATATCCATGGGCCCCTCCTGATAATCTCTCTCCAGTCTTCAGTCTCTCTCTCTCTCTCTCTCTCTCTCACACACACACACACACACACACACACACACACACACACAGCAAAAACAGCCACAACTTTACTCTGAAAACCTCAGGGCACCACTATGGCCATCCTATGGGTTTTCCTGGACCCACTACATTTTGGACTGCTCTGATTTGCTCCCAAGTTTTATCCAGGAGCACCCTTAAGAGTCAGAGCAAGATGTCTAAAAGGAAGCCATGACTCTATGGCCGAAGAGAGTGGGGAAGCAGGGAGGGAGGAAGTCATATTGGCATTCCTGGCCTATTTGATGGCCACAGAGATGCCAATACTCATAGAAAAGTAGCAAAAATTGGCTTGGGGAAAAGGTCACTTTGATGCCAGGCCAACGTGCTCCCCTGAGTTCTTCTAGAAGCTTGCTGGTTTACTCACAGGGCATCAGCATGGCAGTGCTCCTCCAGAGCAGGGACCAGCTTCCTGGAAGGCCCTCGCCTCACAGAGAGCTAGACACTGGCACCTCAAAGATCATGCAGCTGTTATAAGTAAAGAGAGGTCTAACCCTACCATTCTTAGCTTAGAATTCTGTGATTGGCCCAAAAAGAAGCTAAGCCCACTGATCCCGACTGTCCCACAGCAGCTTGCCTCCCATTGCATTCCACGTAAGAACACAAGTCTACGGATCCCTCCTTCAATACAGCAAACTCTTCACACACACACACACACACACACACACACACACACACACACACACACACCAAAAAAAAAAAAAAAAAGCCTACCCAGGCAACCTAAAACAACGTAATATAAGAATATTCTCCTTTCTTAGTAATACATAATTAAGTATTTTAAAATAAAATATGCTGTCTGAGATTGGCCCTAAATAGCCCCAACAGTGGGGGTGACAAAAGGGAAGAAGAAACATAAAGAGGACTACAGAAGCATGAGGCTCCACCCATTCTGCAAAGTGCTGTGTCTGAAACCTCTGAGTCCTCAACTGTGGTAGACTTTTGCTCTGTGGCTGTCTTTTTTAAAAAAGAATGCTGTTTTGAATGAAAGCAAACATCACACTCAGATTACACCAAAGGCACTCAGCCAACAAACAACTCAAAATTAAGTGGGGGGAGGGGGGCACAGGAGTAGGCCTGTCATCCCAGCATTCAGGGGAGCAGAGGCAGGGGGATCTCTGTGAGTTCAAGGGGAGCCTGTAGGATAGGCAGGGCTACATAGATTAAACCCCGTCTTGAGGGACCAAAAAAAAAAAAAAAAATTAACTGGTAACTTTACGACATTTACTCAATGAAGCTTTTGAAATTATGTCTTACAGCGAGTGCCCTGCCTGAACATCAACCAAAATCATTTTAGTTAAAGGTATTTGCAGAGATCTAAAGATTCATAAGATTTGTGTTAAGAGCTACTTAGGCATTTTCCAGGCACCTTCTCAAACTGACTATGTATTTTTCTATCATTTGTAATCCCCCATTCTACCCAGGAAGCATGTTCATTAAATAAGAAGGTGTAAGAAAAACATTCAAGATCTCTAGAATCTTGATCTTAGATTGGTATGTGAAGACTAGGTGATGTAATGTCACACACGACAGACACCACAGACAGAGAAAACCTGAGGAAGTACACTTCCTCAGTCTGCTCAGCACCACCACTCAGTCCCCGGCCTCCTTAATGTCCCACCCTAAGTAATTCTCACTTCAGGAAACAGAATAGCACTACAATTTCTCTGCCATGCTATGGCTTCTGTTGTTGGCAACAGCAGGGCACGAAGAAATTCTGTACATCTCCCAACTACGGCACTTATAGCATTCTGCATTCTGGAACCTCCCCACAACTACTGAGCTGAGGAGCACCAAAATGCCACTCCTCGCTCAACATGTAAGTCCAAGTCATCAAATAAGGAAAGATTTCATTACCACCCTGTACTGACAGAGACCCATATTAATTACTATTTGAATTAACCTCTGAGCCATGGTTTTCATCAGTACTCAGGAAAGACAGGGACAATTTCTAATTACATGCCACCCTCGTTATAAGTCACTAGGCCACCAGGAGTATCTGATGAGGCCGCCATCTTTCCCTACCCTGGTTCTCATCTCCCCCTCTCCATGAAGAAGAATCCATCGGCCTCAGGATTCTTTCCCTGGGTTACTCCTTTCCCTTCCTTGAAAGCTGTAATGTAAAATTGTACAGATGTCTGACTAGTAAGAGCGCTTAAACATGAGCTTAAACTCTATCACAGTATAAAACTAAATAGTCGAGAGCCCGCTGTTAATACCTCCATGAACCCACAGACCTATAAGCAAACAGAACTGCAGAGAGGCTTGGGCCAACACACCACTGTCTTCACCACACGTCACCTGGTCAATATCATAAAATAACTATGCAAAAGCAGCAGCTAATGTGATGAGGAAACAGAGCCGACAGAAGAAAAGAACTGCAACTTGAAAAATATGCCTCTTCACCCTCTTCTTCAGCCACCCCTCGTCTCTGTCCAAAGACAAGCAACTCAGCACCCTGCTCTCCCTCCCATGCACATGCGTAGGTGCATGTGTCAGGGACGTCAGGCAGGGGTCCAGGGCGTGGGCGCCCCGCGCTCCATCACATCTCATGTGTTTCCTCAGCAAGATCCACATGTAACCACACCACTTTCTGCAGTACACACACTGGGTTGTACTTCCAAACCGCACGGTCCTAAGCCCAATGTCTCGGGATGCCCTTCATGACACAAATAATTAAAATACCGCAATTTTAAGACCTTAGGTAGAGTTCTGCATAATCTCAAAAAAAAAAAAAAAAAAAAGTCAAGACATTGTAAAGAAAGTAAAAATGGATCTATGATCTCAAAAGACACCGAATTCGTCAACCATGACTAGAACTTAATTTTTAATGTGACAAAAAGTATTTGGGTCTCAGAGTGGCATCACCAACTTCAAAAGTTATTGCCAGCAAATATTCACCTTCCTAAGGCAAAAAAACAGGACTGAGGGGTACATGCTGCACACAGTGCCTGTGTCCTGTGTCCTGTGTCCTGTCTGCTTCCAAAGGTGCCTCTCCCACGGCAGCCGGCCAACCAACGAGGTGCTGCTACAGCTTCCAGGAGAGGAGAATGCTGCTGCTGGAATTAACCCCCTCAGCAAAGCAAGGGGAGAAACATCAATGGAAAAGTCGCCAGGAGAATTACAGTCAGTTAAGAACATTTCTTTTACACCTGAAATTTCTGTCAGGGAACCTTCCCTGTTTATGAACAGAAGACGTAAAAATGACTGGAACTAGAAAAATTATTTCTTCCAAAATGTACTCCATTTTTGTAATCACTCCAAGAACCATCATAACCAACACTGCAGTTAAAAATCACTATGTTAAATGAAAGTGGAGTGGTGGTGGCACACAGAATCCCAGCACTTGGGAGGCAGAGTCCGATGGATCTCTATGAGTTCGAGCCTAACCTGGTCTATAGAGTGAATTCCGGAACAGCTAAGGCTACACAGACAAACCCTGTCTCAAAAAACACAAAAGCAAAATAAAACAAAACAATGAAATAAGCCACATGGAGACAATAAATACTGCATGTTTTTCTCTTAAAGGCAGAGTTTAGATTTTAAGTTACATATGTATGTATATATAGAATGTGTTTATATGTGTGTATATTTAGGTTGTCATGAAACTAGAAGGTAGATCGTGAGAGGGAAGGAATAACTGAAGGGAATAGGTGAAACAGTAATATGGACATAAGAGAGCAGGAGACAGCAGACTATCTGGGGGAAGGAAGGAAGATTAGCCAGAAAGGGGTGGGAGGGGGGAGAAAGAGAGGGAAATGATTAGAAACAAAGTATAATGCTGTATGAAAACACTATATGAAACCAACTGCTGTGTACCTAATAATTTTCAAAGATATAATGATGGAACTGTATTGAAAAATTATTCCTCCCAAATAATCAGTTTGCAGTCACTAAGAATTCCCTGACTACAGCTAGGGTTTAGAAAATGAGAAAACCATCAAGATCTTCCATGTCCATCTTTGCAACTCTCTTTACCTACCTATCACCACTACCAAAGCATAAGCTGTGGACTCATACAAACTATAGATGTATGTCATGTTAAACTCTGCTATAAAACTGGTTTTTTAACTGTCATTTTATAGCTAGCATGGTGGTGCGCCTCTCCAGAACTGCTATTGAGGAGGCTAAGCCGGGAAGGTCATTTGATTGGGGGGTGGGATTCATTTTGCTTTTATCATTGCTATTACAGTTAACAAGAAATTTAAGTTTATGGTGTATATATTTAAGGTACATACATGATGTTTTGATAAACATAGTTACTGGTTAAATAATTATTACTATGGTCAAGAAAATTAACATAGCTATCATCTTTGATCACACCCTTTGACAAAATTTATTTGTGTGTGTGTCAGAATGGTAATTTATCAACTTCAACAAAGTTAGCACAAGCAAATCTAAGGCAAAAGGTGAATATTTTTTTTAAGATTAAAAATGAAGTACAACTAAGGTTTCCTCTCACCCCTAAACACAGTTTCAATTTCTATTTAAAGACTCAAATGCACACAGGATGTGTCAGACAGTGGCTAGGTGCTGTGCATCAAGAGTCAACAAAAAGTCCTGGTGAACTAAATGTACTCAAGAGAGCAAAAGACAAAGTCATCAAGACACAAAGTAGCACTGTAGTAATTTAGTGCCCATTAACTTTTAGCTAAGTTTATTTCATTTTCAGTTACACCCAAAATCTGTGTTGCTGTCTGCTATGCTGATGTACAAATAAAAGGAATATGATGATTTCTGCAGTCATTTTGTCTTCCCCACTTTCTTCTTGGCTGAGCTCTATTTATACACACGCAGGATCCACCTCCTTCAAGAGAATCCACTGATTCATCAGCAAGTCCAAAACATCCTGTCTGTTTACTAGGTTACAATATTTTAGAAATCAGGCCCTAGCCCTTAATAAGATAAACACTTCCAAGATAATACTCAAATACACTAGGCTGCCTTCAATGAGCTTGTAACTTAAACAAAACACAGGTGATTAAATGTGGAACCACGCCAGGCATGGTGGTGCACTCCTTTAACCCCAGCTTTATTTAACTCCTTTAACCCTTTAACCTCAGGAGGCAGAGGCAGGTTTATCTCTAAGGTTGAGGCCAGCCTGGTCTACAGAGTGTGTCCCAGGTCAGCCAGGGCTACACAGAGAAACCCTATCTTGAAAAGCTAGATAGACAGATGATAAATGGGTGGATGGATAGATAGGCAGGCAGACAGACAGACAGATAGACTGACTGACTGATTGATAGATAATAGGGTACTGTGTTAGAAATTCTGCCAAGGAGCAATCAATGATTCCACAGGAACAAGTCTCCAAGAAAAGGGAAGTCAGTAAAGTCCACAAAGGGACACTGAGCCTAAAAATAGTTGGACATGTACCCTTGCACCTCACATTAACTGAACAATGTACAGGGAGCACACAGGGGAAGAAGTGCCCTCAACAGCTAGAAAACGAAGACAATGTAGGGTAAGGAATTCGCTGTCATTTGGAAGATGCTGAAAAGACTGAAGAAAAGTAGCATATGGAACAGAACCTCCAACAAGGAGGATTTCCATCAGCAAGTCAGGCTTGGGTAGACAGAATGGTAGTGAAGCAGAACAAGGCAAAAGCAGAGACATGAATGAGGGGAGCACACGTGCATTCAGGGACTGTGAGTTAAGACTGACTATGGGGTGTGTTCTAAAAAGGCTAGATGCCATGGAGTCAGGAAGAAGGGGAAGCTTGCACGCCAGGTGTGGACAGTCAATTCAGGTTTTCCAGGGGAAACACAAGCTGCTGTAACGGAGTGGGAAGCACTGCAATGTGGGCAGTAGACAGATATATAGCGTCTTTTCGTCTTTTCATGGTCCAGCAGAGACCAGTAGACACTGATGGTGTATGGCCAAAAAGATAAAATTTGCCTACTTTACCCTCAAGTGGAGGGTTAGAAGAGAGTCTGAACTAGCATGGACCCTGCATTCCTGGGTGACTGGGGGGAGGGGTAGCTTCAGGAACAGCCAAGTGTGGTACTCCTCTCCTAATAGTAAACACACAGCTCACCACACTAAACCCCTCCCTTCTTAATACAAAAATACACTGTCCAGCCACGCCTGCCTTAATCTCACCCACAGTGATTGCAGGAATTTATGCAGGAACCACCAGTTCTTTTAACTGCTACATATGAACACTGGCCAGCATAGCACTTTGGAGAGACAGGCACACATGTGGTTCAAATCTGTTACATGTACACAAATGGCGAATGGGTTATCCATTAATAGTCATCCTGTTTTAGTAATTCCTCCTTCGTCATAGCATCTGAAATCCTTCGAAGAAGGTTCTTATAGAAAGGTAACATATAAACGCTCTTCAGTAACCTAACCTATTTATCAGTGAAATGTCCCATACAGTGAGAAACACACTCAGTTGAGACTGAGGAAATATGTCAGTCAGCAAAGCACACGCACTGCAAACGTGAGGGCTTGAGTTCAATTCCTGCAACCCATGTTTTAAAAAAAAAGAGGGGGGAGGGGAGGTAGCATCGCGATGCTTGCAATCAGATTGTGAGTCAGACATAGGCAGATCACTGGGGCCCGCTAGCCAGACAGTGATGCCCACTTGGGAAGTCACAGGCCAGGGAAAACCCCACCTAGACTGAAACAAGGCAGCAGATGATGCCTTGTAACAGCCAAGGCTGACCCCTGGCACATGTGCACACACGCAAGCATGCACAAAGCGGGAGGCCGACTGCAAGGTCGGCTGCTGCTGCCTTGACTCCTCCTCAGCACTGGTCAGCTCTACCCTGGGCCCAGTGCTTAATTACATGCATACAAATCGAGTTACCCTACAATGGGACAATTCTAGACACCAGAGGAGGCCATCAACTAAAAAGCCCGATGGCAAGAAGTCCCACAGCCCCACCAACCACCAGAGCAAATATTACCCTCCAGAACTTGGTGGTAAGTTCCTATTACTGAAGACACCGTGTACTTGAGTCATAGAACATGGAGAAATCAAGCTGGTCCTGACCTGGAAGCTTCATAGTGTTGGAAGGTGCTACACGTGCTCCCAGAGGATAAACGTAATCATCAGTCTTACCCGCTGCCAACACTGTGTGCTCTAACAACCACAGGCCTGGCAAGATATGGCCCCTGGTTTAACAGCGGCACAAATGTTACGGGAATAACCAGCTACTTTCTGATTGTTTTTAAGGCCCACTCCACAAGACGAAATCCACACACGCTATCATTATCAGGGCTAAGAACTCAGAGAAGTTACAGTCCCACAGGACAACCTTCTGTTCTGCAAAATTAGCAGTTTTCAACTTCTGGGTTGTGACTCGTTAGGAGCCAAACAACCCTTTCACTGGGGTCACCTAAGACCATCTGCATATCAGATATTTACATTGTGATCCATAGCAATAGCAAAAACAGTTATAAAATAGCAACAAAATCAATTTTATGGTTGGTGGTTACCACAACATAAGGAACTGTATTAAGGGTTTGTTAAAGCCTTAGGACGGTTGAGAACCACTGTGCTAAATGGACATAATTTTAAACTGACTTCTAAAGATGTATCCTTAAAGAATAACGCATCTCTCAACCATCACAGAAACTTTTTTTTACAAGGTATGGGCATTAACACAGGGACTGGTCAACATGCACAGTGTCCAGCCCTAAATGGGATCTCCACATCATACGCCCTTCTCCCAAGACTCGGGAATCATTACGGAACGGGGGGAGGGAGGGCAGAAAGAGTGGAAAAGCCAAAAATGATGGCTAGCAACAACAAAACAATGTTTTCAAGACTCAGCAGGGCCGAGACATGTAAACTCACTACAGTTACGACAGCATGCACAAGAGCAAGCCAGACAAATCATAGCATGGTAGGAAGGTACCCCCGGCTGAGGAGCTACTGGCAATCAACGGCTGCTGACAGAGGGAGAGCCAGTTTTCCTTAAAGATATGGCCCGTGGGAGGCTATCCTGCTCTAATAGACGGTCCTACACCCGGGCGCACACTGGCAGCACTAAGCAGGTTTAAAAACAAACGAAAGACACGAAATTGGAAGGGTTTAGTGGGTGTATTTAGAAATGAGGAAATAGGGGGTGGGGCTCACCAAAACACATTGCATGCATTTTAATATATATATATTAAATATATATATTTATATATATATAATATATATTTTTTAATATATATATATGTACATACATACATACATATATATGTATATGTATATACATAAACCGGCTTACTAGCAGGTTTCAAAACTATTATCATCAGCCGAATCATGTTTCTATAAAAGAAAGAAAGAAAGAAAGAAAGAAAGAAAGAAAGAAAGAAAGAAAGAAAGAAAAGAAAAGAGATAAATTAAGAAAAAGGGAAAGAAAAAAGGAAAGGAAAGGAGAGGAGAAGAATGAGGAAAGGAAAGGGAAAGGAAAAAGTGGGGAGAGAGCGCAGGGCTTCCCGGAAGGGGAACAGGAGTGGAATTAACAGCAGCTCCTGTCTTTGCTTTGTTTTGGTTTTGAGACAGTTTCCCTGCATAGCTCGCACCCACCTGAGATCTCCCCACCTCCACCTCCAGGGAGCTTCAGGCATAGCCCCCCCCCCACCCCGTGCCCTCACTACATCCCCACAAGGGTCTACCACAGTGACTAGATGAAAAATGTACTGTTCTTTAAAACAAAACAAAACAAAACAAAAAAATTATCAACCATACACAAAATTCTGGACAAGCACAAAAATATCCCCTGGAATCACAAACTCCTTTACCATGTGTATAAAAATATTAAATATCAGAAAAAAATGTGCCATACAAATTATTCCTACTTCCTGAATGCTGCCGACGCAAACGAGTCATAGTTCAACCTATCTGACCCCAAATTCAAACTTAAGCCACTTGAAAAGTATTTTTCACTGTCATAATAAAAAAACAAAGTGTATTAATCACCTCACAGCTTAAATAAGCAAAATCAACACAGCATAACAGGGGCAGGAGGCTCCTATCAGACTGCCCATGCTTACACTGCTGTACCACAAGGGCCCGCTTTAAAAACAAAACAAAAGGTGTGGCCTCATGGGTGCTTTTAGGACCCTCTGAATGGTGACACATAGTTTACACTCAATGCATGTCCCTATTTTCTGTGAGCTCGGCCTTGGGCGGCTTGTCCCCGTCCCCTACAGACTGCAATGCCATTGCATATCAAAGTCCACGGCAAGAGCTCCAACGGTGCAAATGTGGTTCCTTTTGCTATAGGATGCTGAGTCGCGGGTAAGGTCAGAAAGCTGTTCCTCCACGCAGCTCAGCTACCTGCTTCTTCTGCTACGAGTGTCACAGGGATCCTTCCACTTTATTTCAAATCTCAAAAGGTGGGCAGTGTGCATTTCTCTAAGTCCAGGAACCTAACCATGTACTTCCTGTTATTATTACTCTGGGAGATTAATTTACTAATTTTTATCACAAATAAAACAGTAACATTCAAACAGTAGTTGAGAATAGTTTCCTGCTATTATTAATCTATGGGATTTAATTTATTAATTTTTATTATAAATGAAATTAGTAACATTCAAAAAGTAGGAATAATTTTGTATGCTATATAGTTACAGTACTTCATTGTTTTTTTTTTTGTTTTTGTTTTGTTTTTTTTTTTTTGTTTTATTTCAAACTTAACAGAATTAGTAAGCTATCTTTTAGATCCAATTCGTACTTCCAGCACTGGGAATGGGATCAGTGGTAGATCACTTGCCCAACATATACAGGCTTTGGTTTAGCACCAACCTCCCTCAGGGGGGAGGGGTGGTGTGGATATCACACTCAGCATTAATTAGAATATTTGGTTTTTCAACACGTCCAATTTTTCAGTAAGACCACATAACTGTCGACTAGCGCTGTGAACAAGTGTGCATATTTTCACAGGCACGCCTCTTTATTCCCAACTAATTTATACCCTGACTAAAGAGGCAAACAAGTCATTCCTCTACCTACATTATGGAGGAAAAGGGGAACCTCTAAACTAGCCAATTCACAGGTCCACAAACCTGTGACCCGGTTACTCTGCTGCCTCCCTATGACCACAAAGCAGCCACACCCTTTCAGGGTAAGGCCCATTCTTCAATTTGGGGTCTCCATTCTTCCTGACTTTCGGGCCTCTCAAGAACAGCATCACTCCTTTACTCTCTTTCCTATTTTGTACCTCAGAGCCTACCTTTCAAATGTATCCTTTCTGCTTGGCTTTTGCACACTCAAGTCCCTGCCATTTGTTTGTTTTGTGGATGTTTTGTTTTGTTTTGTTTTGTTTGTGTTGTTATTTTTAGGAGATAAGCCTCATCCAGCTTAAAGTGGAAAAGAAAAATCTGTGAGCCTGCGTCTGGGTGCCTGGCCAGGATCCACTGTGGGGCAGTGCATGACCTGACAGACCTATCAATGCAGAAAGACTAGAAGCAAATTGGTGCCAAAATCCAGCCAGTACTCTGCATTAGCCCAGCCATGTACCTGGACAAGGCCACTCTTGTTATTCTCAGAGACCCACGGTGCTAGGAGTAGCCCCATGAACGTCAGCACCTACTTAGCCGTTTGGGCAAAGAAGCAAGCTAGACGCCATCCAAAATCCTCTCTTCCCTCTACAGTGCCTACAGGGTTCATTGTCATTGTTGTTTTACATGTACAGTGTTTCTGCCTGCATTTAAATGTGTGGCATGCATGTCTTGTGCCTGTGGAGGCTGGAAGAGGATCTCAGCTTCCCTAGGAGCTACAGACAGTTGTTTGCTGCCATGTGGGAGCTGGGACTCGAACGCAGGCACTCAACTCTGTAAGAACAGTCGGTGTGCTCCACCCTTGAGCCATCTCTCCAGGCCACATCTAATCCAACCTTCTTGCTACATCCAAGGCCCGAACACTATATGATCACTATGACTTCTCACAGGGATATCACCGGTATACACAAGGCACTGAGTTCATCTCAAAAGAGCTTTCCTCTCTTGGCCTCTCCAACAAATGCACACGGCTCAACCAGAATCATGCTCCCCGTGATGTTTGGGTCCCAGCACAGCAGCAGCAGCTGTGAGAAGGAGCCTTAGTGTCAGCTCACCATCCTCTGGGTGGTCTCTGGGTAGTCCTTCTGCAAGCCCCAATCAAATCAGAGCCTCCATTACCCACCACGCCATCTGCTGCTCCCTTGCCTTACAACAAAACAGTCACCAGAGGGCTGGTGAGATGGCTGGGTTGGTAAAGGCACTTGACTGACAGCCCGAGTTCAATTCCTCAGAGGCCACGTGGTGGAAGGAAAGCACCGACCACCATGGCTTGTCCTCTGATCTCCACGATTATGCTGTGGTACTTGTGGCTGAGCAAATGCGTACGCGACACACACACACACTCACAATAAATGTAAAAATTAAATGTTTTTTAAAAAAACAAGCTGGGACTAAAGACATGGCTTGGCTTAAAGAGCAGCGCTCTTCCATCAGACTGGAGTTCAGGTCCAGCACTCACACTGGACGGCTCACAACCATCTGTAACCCCAGCTCTAGGGGAATCTTCCATGGCTTACACACACAAAACATGCACACACAGAACGAGACACATATGATGCACACCCATAAGTAAAACTAAATCACAATTTGGCCCATACACTCTGAGCCCTTGGTATGTCTTGTTCATCTCTGTGCCCACCCACAACACTTAAAATGTTAGGCCCAGCCCAGAGATATTATCAGTGTCTCTAGGATAAGCAATCTTTGTGTCCATTAATGAACATGAAACAGCTACTGCTGTTGCCTTTGGGAAAGGTTGAGAGAAAACAATACACAATCAAGCACAGCAGTGCTGAGGAAATTTTTCAAAGGGAGAATTCTCTATGAATGGGTTTAAGGAGGAAAAAAGAAAGTATGCCAAAAAAAGAAAAGGGGCAAGAGGATCCAGAGACACTCCTACAACACAACCCAAGGAACAGCATGTGTGAGCTGGTGTGCTAGAGCTGGCCAGGCTGAAGGAAAAAGGGATAGAGGACCGAGGGCATAAGCAGTGAGCAGAGGGCCCTGAAAGACAACGTGGGAGAGATCTGTGATGTGACAAAGTGATAATGGAGTGCAGAGGACTGGGGGCCATGAGCTGCTGCCCAGATAAGCACAGGAGTAGCCCAGGCTTGACAGCCCCGGAAGGTGGAGAAGGAAAGTCACAGAGGTGAAGGAGGATCTGAAGCAGCTGCTCACGACAGAGGCCTGGAGGACAGCCTGTTGGTGGGACACTCCTTCCGGGAGCTTGGAGCAACCCTGCCCCAGTTACACTCAGGCAGGGGTCTAAAGGAAATGAGTGGTCTAGCTGCTGAAACACAGTGACTGTTCATTAACCTTAGAGGGAAGTACAGTGTCGATAATTATTCACTGACAGAACTGCAGTCAGATGATGTCAAGAGTACACACTAAAACGGTTTCCAAAACTGAAATTCATATTGAGGAAGATCAAAGAAAGCCCAAATAGCTTCCTTTCCTTGTTTTTCTTTTATTTCCTACTCATAACCCTACCTTATCCAGAGAGAGGAAGAGAACACGGCAAATTCTAACAGTTCTCCCCTGGGCCATTCATGTCAAAGCTACAAACCCATCATTGGCCAAAGGTATTTTACGTGTGGGCAAGAGGAAGCGGAACATTATTGTGTAATGAATATCAGTTTTACAAGACCAAAAAGATGGCAATGGGCGATGGTGGCAGAGAAGCATTAGTCCAGAGCTCAAGAGTCAAACGCAGTTAAGATGGTAAACTGTGTCTATTTTACCATCATAAAAAATGAGAGTGAAAGAAAAGGCCAGTCACTGTGCAAGATGGTGCCAGGATGGGCTACCCATCACCTCCTAGTGTCATCCCTCCAATGCCGCTTGTCCATGTAACACGCTCCAACCAGAGATGGAGGCAGAGCCTGCCCTCCCACCTACCACCACATGAGCCAGCTTGGACTGGTCTACTGGGCCAGAAGACACACACAGTCCACACCACACAGCCAAGTCTCTCTCTCTCTCTCTCTCTCTAGCAAGTGTGAGTGTGCGCGCATGCACACACACACAGAGCCTCAGCTAACCAACAACCAATTCAGTGAGGTCATCAACTGGCAGCTGGCCACAGATGTAGGTGGAATCCAGCTGAGATCAGTACAAACCGACAACTCACAGACCATCTAGTTAGCTGCTGTTTAAAGTGCTGAGCTCAAGGACCATTTGTCACACGCAGCAACAGATAACTGGCAAAACTCACTAGGACTAAGGTCCCTGCAGTAGAAGCCAATCCTCTGCTACCTCTGTGCCCCATCCACCAGGAGGGAAAGGACAGATGGAAGATGTGGGTTAGAGTGTACAACCAAAACCAGCCTCCACCTTCCCAGAACTCAGGCTAGGCGGACCTGGCATAAGAAGCCCAAAGGGTTCAATGGAGTCCGGCCTTCTAAGAAGTTGAAATGGACAAGGAACGCAAAAGGAGCCTGCATTCAGTTGCTGTTCCCACCTAAGAAAGTTAGAAAAGATGTGTAAACTAAGCAAAAAAGGGAAACATGAGGTGTGTGTGTGTTTTTTAAACACCTGCATTTTCCCAGCCCAAAGCATGCATTAAAAATCTAGAACTGAAGCAAAAGGGAAAAAAGTTGAAAATATTTTCCAAGTTCACAGCCAGCTGTACCAAGAAGCTACAATCTCTAAAAATCCCACTCATTCCTAACTAAGAATTCATGTACAGCTACAGAGAAAAACAATCCACTTAACCTTAATGCTTACTTTGGGGACTAAAACAAAAGATACAAAGATTATAGGGTTTTGTGCGGATGTATAAAGCCATCGCTGCCAAAGCCTGGGGCGCCGAGTCACAATCTATTCCACCATAGTCCCTGCTTCCTGAGTCCCTAACAAACGGGCCCGTGGGCATTTCACACACACTGTCACAGCTAGTCACTAGCCCAGGGCTCCAACCTGTAAAGATGTATTCACTCTCATTCATTCACACTCATATTCACTCATTCATACATTCATATTCATTCATTCTCATTCTCCCCGCCCCCCTGGCCTCATTTTACCTGCAGCCTGCTGATTTATTTGAATTGTTGCTACTGTAGATGACATTCTAATATCATGCTGGAAAATAAAAATTGTGTTCACCTTCCATTAGGTTATTTTTAGGCTAAACATATTAGACAAAAAACTTACTGTCATTAAACACTAAGATATAATTCAGACAGACTGCTGTCAATCCCTGAAGCCAGCCACCATTTCTGAAAAGTCCTGTGCTCTAAGGCAATGTCAGGTGGCCAGAACCATACCACCACTGTCCTGCTGTCCTCTTATCGCTCCTTTAGAATACATGTACAGGCACCAGTGCCCTCATCAGAGAGGAAGCAGCTTTCCCAAGGTCACATGAGAAGTAAAGATGCTAAGAACCAAGTTCTAACATAAGGCCCATGGTCCTAAACTCGCTCAGTGTGCTGCCGCAGAAAACATCCACCACTGAGCTCCAAGGCCTGTTGGGTACTGCATGTCACCAGCTCTACCACAACCCTGTGCACAGTAAAATCATTAATGCAGAGAGCCCAGCAGGCCCAGACACGAACTGCAAAGGTAAGGAGCTACCTGTAACAGTCTACTGAGCCAGGGAAAGCCAACAATAATCAAGAAGAAAAAGAAGAAAACCCACATCACTAACCCATTATGAACTAAGAAAGCTCAAGAAGGATGACAGAGTGAGGGAGGTCGGGAAAGGTAATCAACTAGGTCCTTAAGGTTTTTGCGTTGTTTCTTACTCTAATTTCCTGTGTCCTCTCCTGCCCCACCCAGCAGCACAGAGAGGCCCCCAGGAAGGAAGGAGATTTTAGACACACATATCCCGAAGCAAGATAAAGAGCTGGTTTCAGCTAAGGTCAATCTGTCTGCAGGCGTGGTGGCAAACGCCTTCCATCCCAGAGCTTGGGAGGCAGACACAGGGGGATCTTAGTTCAAGACCAGCCTAGTCTACAGAGTGAGTTCCAGGATAGTCAGGGCTACACAGGGAAAGCCTCTCTGGAAAAAAAACAAAAACAAAAACAAAAACAAAAAAAAAAAAAAAAAAAAAAAGAAAGAAGATAGATAGGAAGGAAGGAAGGGAGGGTGGGAGGGAGGAGAGTGAATGTCACAGATAACTAGAAACAATAGTTGAGATATCAAGGTGTAAGGCCGGGTGTGTTGCCACACGACCTTAATCCAAGCACCCAGGAGACAGAGGCAGGCAGCCCTCTGTTAGTTTAAGACCACCCTGATTCACACAGTGACTTCTAGGACAGCCAGAGCTACATAGTGAGACACTGTCTCCTTATCCCCAAAAAGGTATCAATGTGTATAATTTGTAAGTTACTTCAAAAAATTCTGAGTTCATTTGAGTGGTCACATACTTTCAGGCGGCGCTAAATCTCTGGTTCTGTAGCTTATGCTGAAAAACTCGGAGATGCAGGAGGGCCTCTCCCATTATACACAGCTCACCTGCTTAGTTGAGCATACTCCGAATTGCACCAGACGAAAGGGGAACTGAAAAGGACTCTGACAAAGACGTTAGCAGCATGGTGCCCTATAGGTGGTTAGCACAAGCTTACTCATAATTCTCTTCAAGAACTCTGTGTTGCTCTCATTATGCATATCTTATTTTAATGCCTGAGAGGTAGAAGCTTCCATCTTTACCAGAAGCTCCAGGCTTCCCAAGGACACGGAAGCCCAGCAATTCTCTACCTCCACTGAGCAAGCTTTGGTCACTGGCAACCAAGATCAGAGCATTCGTCCCAATGAACAAATTCATATGGTAAACATCAGTATATGTTATCATACTGTCATTACCTACGTTCACATGTTATATATCAACATTAGTATATGTTATTTACATAATGCACTTTTAGCATAACCCACACACAAGGAAGGCGCTACATACTCACTGCTCTGTTCACATGCAAGCACCTTCAGCACCAAAAGCCACTGGTCCAATTCCCCTGGCAGAAAGAATCCAACCCCAAGCTTTGAGCCCAGGCAGCCTTTGGCTCCAGCACTTATGCTATGCTTCCTCTTACGACCTCTAATTAAAATCTTGAAATGGCTATCATTTTCATGAAATCATTCCCTATGGCTGGCGGAGGAGGGCAGGCAAACATTACTACCGTAGGTCCGCACATTTGATCCTGTAGGAAGTCTCTGTCCTATATTCTTTTTTCTTGTGAGGGAGGGACATGTCATTCACGTCAGCATGTAGGTACACATGGCCATGGGCACACATACAGAAGCGGCAAGGCACTGTCTTCCTCTATTACTCTCTCCTTCCTTGCTTTTTCACAGGGTCTCTGACCAGAATTTAGCTAGGCTGGCTAGCCATCGGGTGCTTGGAACCTGCCTCGCCGACTAAACATCAACAGTCATGCCTGGCTTTTCATATGGTTGCTGAGGATTCAAACCCAGGTCCCCATGCTGCCATCTCTCAACCCTATATTCTTAACACATTAGTTAATGCAAAGTCTTCTCAGGCTATCCAAGGTGCAAAAGCTAAGGGGCCCCTTCTTGCTTTGTATTCCCGAGTGATTGATTTTTAAAGTGACAGACGGGAACTGTTTTCCTACGTTATGTGCAATGTAGGTAATGCCAACGCCCCATATCAGCAGTCAGATACCTCATTTCCAGTGGCTAGCAATGTATTTCCTGATTTACTATTATTTTAATAGAGTTTGGCATCACTTTTGCAAAACAGTCTTGGTGATACTGCTTTAGTATTCAGTGTATTGACAGCATCTGGCAGAGTGATGCTGTAAAGAGCTGATCACTATCTGGCAGAGTTAGGTCTAGCAGCCAAGCAGGGTCATGGGGAAGCAAGTCAGTCCATCTATGCTGTGCTGTGCTGTGGGCTGGGTCTGGCTGTATGGTAAGAAACCATACAAAGTGTCTTTAAAGTGACAGACCTTTTGGCTTAAGTTTCAATTTCAAACACATTCAGGTACGTTTTCTTTTACTCTGTGAGCAAAATGTAAAATAAAGTGATTGTAATCTAAAAAGTCATTACAAAAAAAAGTTTTTAAAACATTTCAATATAGCAGAAAGAACACATCTTACAGTTGACCCTTTATTAAATATAATATAATACAGAAATAAAACAGCTGCTTATGTCCACATTGTATGGCCTGGGCTTTGTGCAACCACTGGCCCAGTTACTGGTGATTAACTCAAGGTCAAGATCAACCTGTCACTGCTTTGTCTTCTCACACTCCTGTTTGCCTCAGAAGAGAATAGAGGCCATGAAAGAGTCAACCTAGGTAACATTTTGAAGGAGACAGAATCTCTGAAGCTACTTTAAGAGAAAAGCTTTTAACCAGGTGCGGTGGCACATGCCTGTCATCCCAGCATAGAGGAGGCAGAAGCAGGAGGATCTCAGTAAGTTCCAGGTCAGCCTGGTCTACAGAGTGAGACCAGGACAGCCAGGGCTACACACAGAGAAACCCTGTCATGAAAAACGAGAAACCAAAAAGAAGCAGACATCATGACTCATATACAATAAAGCATCCTTTAAAAAAAAGGCTAAAGACCTGCGTGCACACATACTTATATGTGAGTATTCATTACGTGTTCATGTATGTGCACATGAGCAAGTGAACGCCACCAGGGCCCAGTAAACCTTTCCCTCAAAGGTACTTCGGTCTATAGGGGCTTCTCCACCTCCCACATATCGAAAACATGCTTGCGCATTTAAAGTGATGCAGACACACAGGAGCTAGCAGTAAACGGGACTGAACCCTAAGTGCCAGGCACACAGTTGATGCAAATTCAGATCTCATGTATAGAAACTTTAAAAGGTGATGCTTGTTTTTGGTTTTTGACAACAGCAGACAGAGGAATCAAGCCTTCTAATTCAGCTGTAAACAGGAGGAAATTTCTTCAGGTAAAAAAAAATATATATATTTTTTAAATACTGCCAACCAATCAAATGAGTGGGGGGGAAAAAAAACAGAACCTTAAGGTAAGGTTGAAAAAATTTTCCCTAGGACTATGATTAGTTAAATTTATTTTTAAAACACAAAAGATTTCCTGTTTATACCACAAAAGTGATAAAAAAAAAAAAACCTGAGTTTCCATATAGAGTGTCATTTAGCTTCTCTGATGTTAAAATTCTCTCAGTATAACATATCATAAATATAAAAGGTGAGGAAATAAATAGTAATATAAAAACTACTGCAACTCAATTAATTTATTAAGTGCTAACAGTGCAAGAAGCAGAGTAGGCTATTTTGATGCATTATCATATTAGTCCTCATTCACCTGAGGCCACTGCCAGGCATAGGTGAAGAAACAGTCTTAAATAAATTATGTAACCTGCCCTGGATCAGTGGAACTAGTTAGTTGTTTGTCCAAAGCCACAGCTAGTACACAGCTTTATTAGGATTCAAATTAGAGCTGGTCAACTCCAGAATCATAGCTTTTAATTAAGTGAAACCACCAGTCCTTAAAACTACCCTTTTTTTTTTTTAACTATCTATTTTTTAAATTGATGTCTTTTTTCTTGGCTTTTCCTATGACTATGATTTAACCACACTTAACATACTGTTTTGTGCTCTATTCTTTGAAGCCTTCTGCTTTCCCGAAGTGTGATCGACAATGTCTACATGATATTCTAACACAACCCAGCATAAATTAAACCACCCCCATTTCTCAGTGTGGCTGCTCTCTTGTGACAGCTGACAGGCCTTGAGACTACTTCCCAGGGCAGGTGACTGACACACTGCTGTGGCCATATATAAACAGCTTTTTATACAGCTTTTATGGCCTTTCCAAAGGTTTGTATTTCTTAAACTTCTGACAATAATAAGGGAACAGTTCTCTTCATACTTTGGGAAAAAAATCATTTTAAATGTTTTCACAACTTGGTCAGAGAAGGGTTGTTTTTAGTAACAGAAATCTGGGGGTTTTATGTTTTAAGAATGAATGGGTCTTGCTATGTATATCCCGAACTAGGCTCTAACTTAACAGTGACCCTCCTGCTTAACTACAGGCAGCTACAGTTGCAGACATGTGCCACGGAGCTTGCCACAAATTACACCCACAGTTTGCAAGTTTTTTTACTCAAACAGAGTAAACTCTCCGTCTACACATCCAGTTGTCCCTTTCCTCTTTTCCTGGGGGACTGAACTCTCAGAGTGCGCTCTCAGGTGTCACCCCCACTCCCAGCCAGGTCCCTCATCATGCACCGACTGCTGCGGATCTTCCTCTTCCCCTTCATTTCCCCCGCCCTCACCAAGTGCCACTGCCTCCTGGCTGGGCTCTTTCAACAGCCTCTGACTTTTTGCCTCGAGTCTCTGTTCAGATGCAACCCATCACACGTTGCCAAACTAACCTTTCATCTCCATTTCCATCATGTAACCCCAGTGAGGAGCTCACCCAGGCTGAACTTCCAGTTGCGCCACAGCCCAACCCTGTCCCCACCTCTCCAACCTTCTGCCCTTCTCCAGGCCAGCACTCTCTGCCTCCCAAGGCGGGCTCCTGGGACCAAAGGATGAGAGGAGGAGGAGGAGCACAGAGCAGTGTGGGCCAATGCGGTGTTCCTCTCCAAAGGGCCACAGCTCCAGGCCAGCCACCCTCTTGAGAGGGCACCAGGACACAAAGCCCTGCCCTGGCCCCTGCAGGCTGTTCTGGATGGGCTCTTTGGCTCCTACCAGGGCCTCAGGCTGACGGCCACTCATCATCTGTTCACATTACTGCTACCTCTCCATTCTATCAGAGGGGAGACCCAGTCCCCCTCCTGGTTCAGTCTTCACTGCTGGCACACTGACCACACCTCAACATGCCCTCCTAGCACTTTCTCACACAGGGTGCCTTTGTCACCCATTGGTCACATGTGAACCTGCACTTCCAAACAAGGAGGAACATTTTCAGCACCTCCCACTGAGATTAGCACAACCATAATTTTACACTAGCATGCCTTCAACAACAGTCAAGTCAGACCAAAAGGTCAGCAAGAATATCCTACAACCCTGCATATAATTCTGGAAGCTCACAGTTTCCACTAGGCATAGCCATGCTTCCAAATACCGAAACCGATCTTGCTGTAAGTCCTACACAGAAATTGTCAGTTGTTCTTCAAAGATGTAAATCTGGAAACATGGAGCTCTCTCCTGGTCTTAATGGCCATGTCTCTGGATTTAGTCATACCCTTCTTAGAACTGACAGGATCATGGACCTCTATACAGAAATTCACACATGGGCAAATTTGGATAGGCCTGGATTTCTGAAGCCCATTCCTAAAAATCCTGTTGACAAGGCAAGTTCTTTATCTCACTATGGGCATTAGCTAATGGGACCAGAGCCCTAGCATCTCCCTATACTGTATAACCAACTAACTTCAGCAACCAAATAACTTCAGACCTCCCCAGATCTTTTATGGTCTAAGGGTTTTCATATCAATGCAATGTTAAAATCTAACAATGTGGTGATTGATGATCCACAGGTCACTAGATTAACCCACAGTGTCCCACAGAAACCAAATGTTGGCAATGTTCTACTCAGGTGCCAGGAATGTGGCAACAGGGCCTTACCTCCCTTTCCCTAGCCATGTTCTGAAGCATCTGGGAGAGGGCCTCTCGGGGAGCCACCTTCCAATGCCTGTGATAAAGAGCTTCTACATGAGACTACCTGCCGGCTGCACTTGGAGCCTTATTTATGGAAGGTACCCTGTTCCCTGGAGGTGTAGGGCTGAGGCCAGCCTCTCTGTGATTGCAGAAGCACACAAGCCTGTCTCCAGAATGCCACAGCCAAGACAGCAAGGTCTCAAGGACACAGGTTTAAGTCAGGGAGATGCCCTCTATAGGAGCAGGCAAGAAGGGAGGTTCCCCAAAACAGGTCATCTCCCTGTGCAAAGAATAGTGATGGATAACTATGCTCCCAAAGGCATATGGGTGTGTGTTGGGTGGGAGGGGTGCAGGGGACATGAGGCCCGGCCACTGGCAGAACATGGAGTGCTGCAGATAGCTTAAGTCCAAGCTAAGCAACTGCCTGTGCATGGTAGCCAGGGTGGAGGCCAGGCCTAAGATCCCAAACAACAGCCAACACTGAACTTTCATTACAGCTCTAAAAGAAGGAAGAGGGCTCACGATGTTTTGTAGACTGCACTAAAGATGGAGTCTGACCTGTGGTATTGGAAGTAATAGTTTTTTGAGTCACATGTGGAAACAAGAGCTGAAGCTGTGATCCTGAAGCAGACCTACAGAAGGCCAAGGGCAAAACACCCAGAACAGAAAGGAATGCCAGCAGAGGCTGCAATAAGGGAAAGCTCAAGACCCCAATGGCCTGCTCACCAGGGTCCAGAACAAGTCTCAAGAGATGGGTGATCTTAAAGCAAGCTTAAGACTGAAAGGAAACAGCTTGTCTTCTACTTGAACATTAGCATCTTGCCCTAGCAGCACTATGCCAAAAAGTCCTGCCCTAATCCACTTACCAGACTCTCTTGAACAAGCTCAAAAACAAAACAAAACAAACATTGCCCACCTTTGGAAATCATGTTGGCTTACACTAAATGCATTGCTCTCACGAGACAATGCCCCTTACCAATTTCTCTTTGCATACACCTACCACAGACCTCAGAACTACTCCTGAAACAAGTTCCTAATTAAGCCATGTCAGAAATAAGAATAAAAAGTATCAATAAATAACAAATTTACTTATCTATAGCAACAGTGTTTCAACAGCTCTTTACGCTGCTGCTCACTCTCTCCTTTTATGATAACTGGCTTGCCAAAGAATGGCCACAAAGGACCCACAAAGATGCAACAAAGTAACACCCTTCATGACATCCCAAATACATTGTAGCGGTTTATATAGCATTTTCTGAAGCCTTTCAGCTTCCAAAGTATACAAAACGGAAAAAACAAATGGTCTTCTAGCCAGGCTTTTAGGGGTTACAAATGGCAACAAGAGCTGACACTTTGAACCTGAACCAGGCCAAGAAGAGGGGCAAATCCCACCATACAGGAAGGAACTGGGAAGAAAGAAATGTGAAAAGAGACAACAGGGGGAGAAGATTCAGGACTCCAGGGGACTCCTCACAGAGGCCCCTCGAGAACAACAGCCAGAAGGATGGGGGCATGGGGAGCACATCAGAAACAATCCAATAAACATCCAGACTCTAGAAAGCACATACAAATTTTAATTCAGTAAAGATGTGCCGATGAAGAGTCTGCATTTTTTGGTGAGAAACACACAGGCAATCTTTACAAGAATTGGAACTCTTGCTTTAAGTACCTTGAAGCAGCAGCTTCTTAGAATCCCTCCTGAAACTGTCAAGTCAATGACCAGATTCACCACTGGGCTGGGTGGACAGTTCTACGGGCCTGCCTGACCAAGGTGCGGCTGGTGTAAAGTACTATGTTGTGATCCAGAAAGGGTGACCCCCATGACGTGAGCTCCTCTCTGAATTCTCAAATACTGAGCAATGGAGAAAGACTGTCAGCCACTCTCCAAGGTATAAACAAGCCTGAATTTCTGTGACTCCCCAACTGACTAATCCCTCCTCCACCATCAAAGACTGTGGTCACACGAAAGCTAGGGTAAAGATTTCCCAGCTGAATGAAGCATGGCAGTGAGGCCTGCCACTAGAACTCAGCTGCAACTAAGCCCTACCTGTGTGCTCAAAAAAGAAAAACTATCTATTGCTCTCAGTTTTGTCCTTGTTAATGATTTGATAGTACGAAGTTTTCCTTTTTTGGCTGGGCACTCACAACTAAAAAAAAAAAAAAGAACTCTTAACATCCTGGCTATCCTCGGAAAGCTTTTATTCAATTTTCATAGATTTTTATTTTTTGTATATGCATGCTTTGACTGCATGTGTGAACACTGCCTGCATGCCTGGTGCCCACAAAGCCAGGAGAAGGTATTAGGTCCCCTGGAAATGGAGTTAAGGACAGTTGTGAGTTCCCATGTGGGTGCTGTGATCTGAGCCTTGGTCCTCAAGAGCAGCCAGCAATTGTAACTGCTAAACCACCTCTTCAGCCCCTATTTAATTTTTTTAATAAGTGGGAAAGTGGTAAGGATAAATAGTAATTTGGATAAATGAAACTCTGAAAATCAACACTCCTGAAACAAAGATTAATGTTTTTAATAATTTATTTTTATTTTATGCACACTGGTGTTTTGCCTGCAAGCATGTCTGAGGGTACTGGATCCTAGAGTCACAGACAGTTGTGAGCTGCCATGTGGGTCCTGGGAATTGAACCTGAGTCCTCTGGAAGAGCAGTCAGTTCAGCAGCGCCGAATCATCTCTCTAGCCCAAGATTAAATTTTTAATGGGGTACCAAAAACATATGTTTTAACCAGAAACTCAACATATTCAAGCTTGTAACCATTTAGTCAATCCTGAAGAACAGTATTATAAATGTACAAAACCCAAACATACAGTGTGAGAGGTTTTTTTAACCCTTGTGCACATACCATAGTATAAATGTGGAGATCAGAGGACAACTTGCGGGGATCTAGTTTCTCTTTCCATCATGTGGTTCCCAGGAGCCGAACCGAAGTCATTAGATTGGGCAGCAAGTGCCTCTACTCTCTCAGCCATCTTACCAGCCCTGTAATACATTATTTTCATTTTGGAAAGTAGTATCACCATTCAAGATTTTATCACTCCTTTCAAAAATGTGCTGACAAGGAAAACACCCATGACACACAGGTCCATAGATTTCCACATCTCAACTCTATAAGCACTTATGCAAGTGCTAGGTGTCACTAAACGATGAGGATAAATGTTGAGAGCCGCTTCCTTTAGTTGATGGCATTTTGTGAGCAGCCTAAGTTATACTTACACACACACACACACACACAAATGGCTATGACATCACTGGGTAATACAATGTTTTGAGACCAAATGTCGTTTTGTGGTGAGTGACTGTCCCTGACTGGGTGAGGCTCTGGAGACGGCCGACGGTCTCGTGTGTTGGCCGTAGCAGTCCGCAAGCACCTCAGGGACTCCATCCTCACACAAGGCAATGTTCATCCAAGAGAGCACAGTGAGGGAGGCTGCAAGCCTTGTGGCGTCCTGGTGAACTCTTCTTTCATGAGCAGTGAGAAAAAGATGCCCAGTGAATGGCACGTCGGATAAACAATGGGGAGAAACTTCAAGAAAAAACATAAGCTACGCTAAATAAGCTACAAGCTAAATAGTTCAATGCTAACTGTGTCCTAGACTGAGCAGCCTGGGCGAAGCTGTCACAAGAAAGTTTTGTGATGAGCCTGCATCTTCCAGGTCAAAGTGTCTGCAACTGATAAGATGTGGCATCTGAGGAGAGGGGCCCTCACAGACTATAGTCCGTTAATAGGCAACTTACAGCCTCTGTCTCTCTCCAGGAACTTTTCTAAAAAGCACAGGTGTACAAGATCTCAGCCTGTTCCTCAAAGTCTCCTCAGACCCAGGCTGTTCTGATAGGAGCAGCCAAAGCTCTTTCTATGGAGGAGACAAGTGTACCTGTCCTGACTACAGTCAACTACACCCAGTAAATACTGTGAACCTGGAAAATCATATTCAACAATCTCTAGAACTACATTTCATCCTCCCATAAAATGACAATTACTATTCCTACCTCAGCATTCTCCCTAATCCTACTTCAGGATCCAGTGAGAACTGTTTATGTAGAAGGCTTTGTAAAATGCTAACGCACAAAGTCCTTGCTCCATAAACGTCAGCTATGTGGATCACCCCCACTGGCGCACTAGTCCTGTTTTAAGAACTTTCACTTCTCTGTCACTGTCTAAGAAGCAGGCTAATTCTCAGGGAGCTTCACCAAGGGGTCATCCCTTTCCTGAAACTGAAGCCTCCTCACACTCTAGCTGGCCATTCATGCCTCAAACTCCAGCTGCGAGCTTACTCTCTGTTTAATCCCTTCCTTACCCGATAATCAGAAGTCTGGAAATGAGGAAGTCATGTGCTCTGAGGCTGAAGCACCTGGTGTTCCTGTGGACTTGGGTCTCTGACAGAATCAGACACTTTACACTTCACAACTGACTAACTCAGGCTGTAAAGAATATTGTCACCCACTATGTAAAGAACAGCAGGTCTGGTAGAAAGAAGGCCTGGTCAGTTATCTAGAAAGACATCCATATCTCACAGCAGAGAGCACTGGGGAAGCTGGAAAGGATGACCCCCTGACACTGTCACGTTCAGAACCAGAGACTTTGGAGTCGCTTCTGTGGAACCAACAGTGGCAGGCTCAGGTAACCGACATGTGGGAGCCTGCTGGATGAAGCTTCGTGCATGCATGAACTTCCAAACGTGTCGTCTGAGGGAAGGCGAAAACTGTGGAGCCCATCACCACTGCGGGCCACTCATTCTTGTCTACTCATCACTGAAGACGATAGTCTGGGGAACCTTTTTAATTAAAAACAAAATCAAGGACGGGCAAGATCGCTCGGAAGGTACAGGCATTTTGCTGCCAGACTTGACAACCTGTTTGAATCCCCAGGCCTCACATGGCGGAAAGAGAGAACTCACTCCCACAAGCTGTCCTCGGAACTCCACTGACACACTATGGCATGTGCGTGCCCACACACATACACGTGCAAAATAAGTGTTTGCATTTTTTAAACTGAAGACATTGTCATGATGGGTTCAGCGGCTAAGGGTGGGCTGGTAAAAATAACAACTGCTCACCCAGTGGACCGAACTGCTCTACCACATGCTTCTGGTGGAGGTAAGTGCCCACTTGAGCTCACCATATCCTCCGGTGGCTGGGTGTATCAGCGTCTCCATTTTTAGGATTCATTCCTGGTCTTTCTGGCATAAGAATTCAAGTTCCCAGCCACCACACAGTATGTATGTATGTATGGCTTCCCATGAGTGTCTTCCTCTCGACTAAGAGGAAGACCCCTTGAGGGTGAAAGGCACAACAGACTCTGAACACCATGTGCCAAAACATCACAAGATGCCACAAATACAAGTGTAAATAGGCCGTATGGACAGGAGCAAGTCAGGCTGGCAGGACTCGGCAAAAGGATAAGCTATGTGCTTGTACTTCTAAAGCACCTTTTCTCTCTCTTTCAAGAATTTATTTATTTTTTAGAGCATTGATTGGTGTTTTGCCTGCAAGTCTGTCTGTCTAAGGGTGTCAATCCCCTGGAATTAGAATTACAGACAGCTGTGGGCTGCCAGGTGGGTGCTGAGAACTGAACCCTGATCCTCTAGGAAGAACATCCTGTGCTCTTAACCACTGAGCCATCCCTCCAGCCCCTAAATTACCTTTTCTTATTTCACACAAGTAAATCTGGTCTTGGTGGCAACTTTAACTAAAAAGCTTTGCAAGTAGATCCTAGAATCCAAGCAGTCAGGATCTAAGCTCCTCCACCCCAGACAGCAGTGGGATGGCTCCAAAGAGCTTACGCTCTCATGCCTCAGTCTCCTCAGCTGCAAAATGGAGGTAACTGTACCTAATCCTGGCAGTTGTTCTTGATGAGGAATTAAAAGACCCACTGAGAACACTCAACACAGGCCACAGTGTAACTCAGTGGTACAGCCTGTGTTTACGATGTAAAGACGCAGTGTCTGACTCCCACAGGCTGTTCTGACTTCTTCACACATGCACAAGCATGCATACACACACTCGTTATTACAATTATTATGATTACTGTTATCTTTTAAGATATCTTGTTCTTTGCTTTTTTTTTTTTTTTTTCAATGCCCAACACACAATTTAATCAAGACCTTGAAACTTCCAGGAGGTTGGCATGAATTATCACACCTGATCTACATATTTGAAATGGATTAAAACAAAAACAAGATGAAGTACATAGAATATATAAACTACTACAGTGGAGGCTTTAAGTTCCCTCTAAAGATCAATGGTTAACAGTACACAGACCGCACCCATACTTAAAGTAATTGCCAGGCCCACATGCTATAAAATACGTCCATTTTTAAGGCATATTCTTGTTACAGAATGTGCTGAAACTAGTACTCAACTAGAATACTAGCAAGCATTGCCTTGGAAGCTAAATATATGCTTATTATTCTTGAAGGGACATCTCACTGTTTACCTGCTCATGTTAAACATACTTAATGGTATTTAGGTGTGTTTAAATAATATGCACACCGGTAACAGTCTTAAATATCAATAGAACAGATTTCTCCAATGTCCCAGTATCTCTCAGAAAACTGAACAGGAGACAGTGCACTCCTTAAAAGGTTACAGTAATCCCTCCAACCTGCTGCAGAACTAGGAAGAAAAACAATTAGCAAGGTATCTACAGTCCTTATCAGACACACTGCCGGCCTGACGGTCTTAAGATGAAGTTCCTAGAAGGATGCAGACTAAGGCTCACACAGGTCTAATTCCTCGCTGCTCCTCACACAAAGGCTGGGCTGGAAGTCCTGTCATCTGTGGCCCCTCTCAGTAGCAGTAGCTCTGTGCCTGACCCTGTATTGATAAAATAATACATGGTGTAAAACTCAACCTACCATATGACCTCTGCTGCCTCCTGAGTTGCTCCTGAAGCCAAAAGAGGCAGTCCCCAAGTACAGTCGCTTCATGGGCCCACTAAAGCCCGCACTGCAGGAGCCTGTGAGCACCTTTCCATCAGCCCACAACTCAGGTCAAAGTGGCCTCTCCAACCTTGGAAACATGCTACTGACTTAACCAAGCAAAAGGAGGCATCTGAAAGGAATTTTTAAAAGACTGAAACTAGAGGGGCTGAAGAGATGGCTCAGCAGTTAAGAACATTAGCTGCTCTTCCACAGGACCTGGGTTCAACTCCCAGAACCCACATCACAGCTAACAACTGTCTGTAACTCCAGGACCCAACACCCTCACACAGAAATACATGCAGGTAAAACATCAATGCCCAAAAATAATAATAATAATTTTAAAAGAAAATAATAAAAAAAAATAGAAACTGGGCAATTGA
The DNA here is from genome assembly GCF_907164565.1 of Psammomys obesus. Taxonomy (NCBI): domain Eukaryota; kingdom Metazoa; phylum Chordata; class Mammalia; order Rodentia; family Muridae; genus Psammomys; species Psammomys obesus. The sequence goes on along the minus strand of NW_026587216.1, from coordinate 38,712,260 downwards.
AGAGATAGTACCAGCAATACACTCCCACCACAAAGCTGGCAAGAGGCATCTGAAACGTTGGTCAGAGCAGTGAGAGACCCTCAAAGATACTAGCTTCAAGGGAGGACATCTTCATTTGCAGACAAAAAAAAATTAAACACAGATTAAATAAATTTTCATAATTTAACTCATATATTATTAAAAGCTACCATTCAGAAGCTTCTCTGGGTTTGTCAATCAACACCTCTCCTCTGCCACCAGCACCCACGTTGTATAATCTACTTTCTACAAGTGAACAAAGTATCTTTGAAGATAATTTACATATTAAACTGGTTTGTACATACTCCACTAAACACCAGGTAAGTATTCAGGCCAAGGCTGTTATTTCTCCCCAATTATTTAAATGTTATATTCATTCCTACAACACCCACGTAGAACCCAACTGTCTCAACAATTAACTCCCTCCGAGTGAGAAGCACACGCTGAAAGCACATGGTACCCACAAGCTCTCTCCTGGAAGCCCAAGGACCTTGTCCGAATACATAACAAGCAACTAAACAGAGCTTCCAGAAGAGAAGACACAGAAGGGCAAACATAGCCAAGTCTGGTTACCACAGGATTCGTGCTCAGCCTCTGATGAGCAAACTCCTACAGAGTGCTACGCTTGACATTAGGACAGCTGCAATGGTCACTACCCTCCCCCCATTACCCGGAGCCTACCAGCAATCCACAGTGGGCTTACACACACTAACACCTTTGAGGGGAAAGCAGTAGATTATACTTGAAAAGTCTGGAATAGCACCAACAGTGGAAAGAAGGTTACAACGACGGTTACCCAACCAACAGTCAGGATCAGTGATTTCGTCATATGCTCAAAGAGCTCACGGCCTTCTTCCTCACATGCCATCCAGTCAGGCGCCCGCGGCCTCCACGAATAGCATCACCAGCCAGCCAAGGAGGCGATGTACTAGAAACTGACATCCCCAGAGGCCTCTCTAACAGGACGCGTCCATCTACCTTCAGGTCTGATGCACCGAAACCCTACATATTTCTCACATCTCTCCATCCCTAGTCCACATCCACATCAGTGCCCACAAAAGCAGACAGGATACTGTACACAATCTTCCATTCTCCTCCGCCCAGCCACCCACTCATGTCGTCCCAAACACAGCTCTGTCCACGTCAACAATGCTTAACTCGCAGTACTACAGCTTTCTCCCAAAATCCCAAGTTCCACACCTGTCAATGCTGCCCCAACGGGATGCTGCCTGCCTCTAGGGTCTCACCTCAAGGCTCCACAATGGCCTAAAACTGCAACCTCCCCGAGCACAGAGGGCTCTACTGCCTTGCACGTCCTCACGTTTTCCCATACACCAAGAGATGGATGGCAACGCTAAAGCCATTTCTCAAAGGCTAAGCCCCCAGAAGGGTGGAGTTCCAGAGTCGGAACTGCTGACCTCCCAGTGTCCACTGTGCAGCACCTAACCTCACAGCAGCTTTGCCTTCTGAAGCTCTACCAAGTCACCTCATGTTGCCACTGTGTTCCCAGTCTCTACTACCGCCCCTTTCAGGTAACAGGTACCCAAAAGCAGATGAACAGAAAACAAGCAGAACAGGAAGACTAACCAGTGTCCATATCCACTTGCTGGGAAAGCCAAGCCTGTTGCCTCCTCAGGCAGCAGGAGGCTTAAATGGCCACCAAGAAAGAATCTACCTAATTCCGCATTAACAGCCACGAGCACACCTGACAGCCAGCCAACCTTCACCCACAAAAGCACGTTTCTCCATTAAAATGACGCACATAATCTTCACTTTAAAAGGATGCTCATCATTTTCAAAGTGAAAACAAAACCTCCACCAAAAAAAAAAAAAAAAAAACTTTTCTGAGAGAACACTCGTGTTTGCCATGGACTGACAAGGAAAATGTACAGCATCTAGTGAGGGTGACGAGCACATGATTCAACACTGAAAACAGTAATCAAATGTTGGAATAATTATCTCTGGGGTTTTTTTTTGTTTGTTTTTTCCAAAATAGATGGTCATGGGGGTGTGGGAATCTAGCACAGGAGAGGGAATGTAACTGACCTGAGAGCCTCTAGGAGCCCTGAGCACCTATGCTCCTGACTCTGAAGACAGAAGGCACTCTCCAGCCACCTGACCCCCGCAGAGCTAACTGGGCTGTCCGGCAGAGGAGCCCTACAGCTGTCCCACACAGGGCACCATGCTAGGCGCCCAGGGAGAGCGCTGCAGTAGCTGGGCAGCTCCGGACTCTACGTTTGTCATTCTAGGAAGTGAGAAGTTCAGCAGGCCTCAGGCCCTCACATGCTAACTATGTGAAGGCTCGGGTGACTATAGAATTAAACCCTGTATGATAGGATCTGTGTGATCACTGCCCCTACTATAACCCAGCTGATTTCACTTAAAATTATAATACATTGATAGAAGACAGCCAGCGTTTTTAATTACCATTCCTGCTCTTGACTCTCACCATAACACGTTCTGAATGGAGGCCATATCTGCAACCTGGGCGATGCCCAGACGGATGGAGGCCATTACATCTTTGCATTTTATAGAAAAACAAGTGATCGTTTACTCCCAGTTTTTGAACTTTAAATACCTCCAGTCATCTTCGATTGTCAAAGATTTTTAGAAGACTAAACACAGTTTTCTCAAGAAAGAGGACTTTCTTATCTTTCAAAGTAAACGCTCTAACAGCTTTAGAAAACAGCGAAGGAACAAGAAGGCTAAAGTTCTAATTTTTAAAAGGCATAAATGAATACCTGCTCTAAATGCCCACAAATGTGTCTGTGTGACAATTCAGAGCCACAGAGGACCAGCCTGTTCCTTCAGTCACAGTGGTACCTCCCAAACACCCTTCCCCGTGCTGCCACATGCATTTAGCTACGCCTCTGCATGGGCAAGTTCTTGCACAGAAATCACCTGAATTTTGGGATCAGTCACTTTCTTAAGAACAACTTTTAGAAGCCACTTTCTGGCTACACACTTTCCTCAGCCCTGACTAAGCATTTTCATTCTTGTGATGCCTTATTTATAGGAGCTGTTTGTAAGATGCCCAGGATGTCTGCTATGAAACCAAAAGGCTCTATATGGATATTAAGAAAGACAGAAAACTACCGTTCACTCAGGGCTCCAGACAAGCAGAAAGTAGTTTCTCTGCTGCTAGAGGATAAACTCCCAGAGGGGAAGCACTGCCTCTTACAGAGTTCCACAGCGGAAGGCTTGCACAGATGGAATAAAAATTAACTAAATGGAAGGTAAGTAAATGGCAAGCAAACTTGATCACACACAGCATAAAAAAATTTTATAATTCTAGGTTTGGAAAGAAATGTCCCAAACCTGGCTCCCAAGTTGAACCATGGGTCACACAGCAGATGCACAGACAAGCATATGCCTGGTCCTGGCTGAAAAACTGTAAGTACTGACTTAGCTCCTGAGTTTGCAGTGTGCAGAGAGGTTGCACTGCTTCCTTAATGTTTAAAATCGTAAAGGAACTTACCATGCCATGCTTACCTCTCAGAAAAAGCAAAGCTAACAGAGAATAAATACTCCTTATGGAAAAAGTGTTGCTAATATTCCATAAGTTAGGCTGATTAAAAACTAAACCAAGCCTAGATGAAACCATACAAGTGCTATTTTAACACCAAGTTCCTGACTGCTTTAGTACTGACATCTATATTTTCAACCTGGGATGCTGGGAAGGAGAGAGGAAAAAAAAGGTTGAAATTTACCTACCATCTGCATACTACTCTGGGATTTCTCTACTCTGTCCTCTGTGTTTAAGGACACAGAAAAAGAAAAAAAAATTAAAACTGATGTCAAAATAATTCCACTGATTAAGCCAGTATAGCCAGAGTTTGGGATTCACATTGTTGTTGTTGTTTTTACCTAGAAATTCATTGAACTTGGAAAACATAAACATGGGATAAAATTCACAAAACTTCAAACTTACTAATCTGTCCAGAATTTGGGGTGGAGGAGGAGTGTACAGAATGCTGAAAAAATGCAAATAATCCAAATATAGACTACACTCCCAGGAAACACCTCAGATCTGGAATGGCACACTGAAGAAATTCACCTGTTACAAGCCTGTCAAAAATCCATTATGTCCCTTAATCAGCAGATTACCAGAAAGAAGGAAAGGGAATTCACTCAGTGGACAAAAAGAAAAAAAATTTTTTTTTCATTTTAAATAGATTCTAAAATTTGCTGATCAAGTCTTTTTCCACTTCCAATTTTTCCTTTTACTGTTCCCTTTTTTTTTCTTGCAGTTTTTTAGAGGGAAAATAAACTTTTCATAAGCAAACTGGAAGACTTAAAATGTCTCCTACTTATCACCTAGAAAGGCAATCCGAGTCCTCTGTGCCCCAAGCATCTAGCTTTCAGCCTCTTTATTATCGTTGTCAATGAATGGGCCCCAGTCAAATGAAAGCTGCCATTTTAGGGGAAAGACTGGAGGGCTTTCTGTTGTGCAACAGCGAGACAAAAACAGTGCGCGACAGATGTACTCTGGGGGCTGGGGAGGATGCAACTTCATAAAACCACTGCTCAAGTTATTCCTCGGACATTACTGTAATCGAAATGTAATTACAACTGGAATAAATCAGGTACAGAGCTGCTGGGTCATCGCCACTAAGATTTTTTTTTTTTTTTTTGTCATTGTTAGAACAAATCTGTGAGGAAATAAAGAGATGTATTTTTCTCCCGTAGATTATCACACAAATGAGGAGTATTCTCCCTCTTACTGAAAGAGAATTGAGGGAAAGTAATAGTGGGCCCCTTAGGAAGGTGTCACCCACTGCAAAGACTTCAATTTAAAATTAAAAGAAAAAAAAAGAGCTCTCCCAAAAATCTAAAATAATTATCTAATATATTCCAGAGATGCAGCTCAGAGGACAGACACGGCTTAAGTAAGTTATTTAAATCGATTGCTAGATAATATACAATGGGAAGCTAAAAAGTATACTTAGCAAGTGGAGAGCTGGTTAGTGTATCTAATTCTAGCAATTCAAAGGAAACTCTCCATGTGGGTTGCTACTTTTCTTTTGTCCATTGTCTGTTCAGAAGAGGGAAGAAGAAAAAAAAAAAAAAAACTAGTTTAAAACCAAGGCGTGAACAGTCTCTAAAAGTGACCTCCGGGGAGAACCGAGCCGCCCCGCCGAAGCACTCCCCGGGCCGCCCGCTCCACGGGGGCGCTCACAAAGCGGGCTGCCGGGGCCGGAGTTTGGGGTGCGCTCCCACGGCGAGGGGGCTCCTCGAGGCAGAGCCATCCGGAGAAAAGGCGACTCGGGAATGATGGCTGCCCGGGGCCGGCGGCTCCTTCCCCCGGAGCCTCCTGACCAGTCCCCCCGCCCCCGCCGGCCGGCCGGCCGCCCCCCTCCGCCCCGCGCCGCCTCGCCCACCCCGCACCGCGCCCCGCCGCGCCCCGCCCGCGCCCCCAGCCAGCCCCGTCCCCGGTACGGAGCGAACAAACAACGCGTTCCCCGCCGCCCTCCTTCCCTCTCCCGCTGACCGCTCGGCCTCCAGCCACCTCGGCCGCTCGCGCTCCCAGCCGGCTCTCCCTCCGCGGGGGCGACCGCGCGACCCCGCCGCTCCGGGGCCACCTGGCGACCCCCGTCCCCGCCCGGACCCCCCGACGGGCCGTGGGGGGGGAGGGGAGCGGGGACGCGAGTTGGGATCGCGGATTAAAGTCGCTATTATGCCGCCGCCGGCGGGCCCGGCCGGCTCGGCAAGGTGGGGTCCCCCCCACCCGGTCGCCCGCGCGCTCGCCCCGGCCCCGGCTCCCTTTCTTCTCGTCCTCGCGCACTTGGGAGCCGCCGGGCGCGGGGGGGAGCCCCAGAAAGCCCCGGGCTGCGGGCTCGGAACTCCGCCGCCGACCGGGCTCGGGACGCCCCCCGCGCCGCGTGTTCGCGCCGCCCCCCGACCCCCGCCCCACGCGGAG
>NW_026587216.1:38702210-38705922 GCF_907164565.1 Psammomys obesus | reverse complement strand
GCTCGGCTCGGCGCGGGCGGCCGCCCCTTCGCGTCCACGCCGGGCGCCGGCGCTGGGCGGCGGGTGCGGACGCCGCCACGTTTCCGCGCGGCACCTTCCCGGAGCCGCCGGCGCGCCGCCCCGGGGCAGGAAGCGGAGCCGAGGCCCGGAGCCCGCAGTGACCCGCGGCCACCGCGAGGGGTTGGTGGTCCGGGGGAGGCCGGAGGTGTTTGGGTGTCTCTTCCGTGATTATCCTTCAACTTGAGATGATTTTCCCACACGGGGTGCCGAGGGTGGACGCCTTCCCTCTCGCAGACATCCGTTCCTGCCTCGCCGCTTCGCTTTTGCCGTCGTCCTCGGTGATAGGACAGCCGGGGCCGCCACTAAATCAAAAAGTTTAAGTGGATGGCATTGGTTTGTTTTTTGTTTTTGGTTTTTTGGTTTTTTGGTTTTGGTTGAATTTGTTAGCGTGCCAGAAGGCGAAGGGATAGCGCAGTGGTTATGAAACAAAGAAATAGGATGGGTGCCCGTTTTTTAAACGTGTCAGAACTGGAGTGTTTTCATCGTCCCTTCGCCAGTGTGGCACTGAATTTGATCTGTTAGCTGGAAGTGTCCGACCTTCTTGCCCATTTCCCTTTCCGGTACAGGATGAATATTAACGTTGAAGAAAAATTTCAAAATTAATTTTCCTCTTGCGTACTAAGCACCTTTTGTATGCAAAACACTGAGCAAGTATCATTTGTAAACGGTCAACAGTTGTAAACTCTGAAGCTGGCTTTATTAGGTTAAAGACTGCACTTGTTTTTAAATAAGGAAGAGATTATACAGCCAGCTATGACAGATGAGTAACTGGTTTAGTACTTTTGAGCTCGTAGGGAAAATGCAAACCATGCTAAGTCACAGTGTTTCACTTGGACAAATAAATGTTTTACCAAAACTATTTCATTTGGTTCTGCAACTTAAATATTTGTTTTCTAATAGTAATAATTTTATAAATATTTTATTCTTTTTAATATTTTACAATGTGCTGCTTATTTAAGTGCGTGGCTTCTGGCTGTCTTTCATCATAAATTGAATTTTAAAAGAAGCATATTCATCAAATAGTTTACAGGTAATCAGCAGAAAATATATCAACACCGCAGGGGGAAAAAATCTGACGTTTAAAACTAAAATTATAAAATCTACTTTTTTATAGCTCCAGTATCATAAACCGGAAATCACAATTGTGACATAAACCTTCCATTTGCATTAAGTTTGTGTCTCTCAAAGTAAGACACTGGGTGGGAGGAGCGTTCATTAATCAGATATGCATTTATTTCAAGGCAATTTACAAGCTAAAAAAAAAATCACCTTTACGTCTAATGAAAGTATAATGAGCAACAAATGGCTCCAAGTGACTATGAGGAGGTCTCCTGTTGTGTCCTTCTATATTTCACTGGAAAGCTGAGACACTTCCTTTTGTAATATGCTGAGGATAAACACAGCCAGTGTGGAACAAAACAGCCACATATTCCCTCTGACTTAATCTCCTCCTTAGCCCGGGAGTCCGGGTAAGAAGTCCAGGCTTTCAGAAGTTCAGAGCGCAGGACTCGAAGGGCCCTGAAAAAAACCTCAGGCGCAGACCTAGGCAGCTTTGTCCTTCTTAAATCTCGGCTCCCACCCACCCCCACTACCCTAAACCTGGAACTTTCCTCTCTCCGTTTGCTTCACTCTTGAAATTTTCCCAAAGAGAATCGTTTGAATTCACAAGCTTTAGCTTTAAGTATGCAAATACCTTAGGGCCAGATAAGGGTCACTCACAGACAAATGTAAACTCCTGCCTCCGGGTGCTTTTTTCCCCCCCAACACCCAGCTGAAACTAACCCATTGAGAGATTTTTACACTCTTCTCACACTGCAGTGCCTGAGAGGTTCCAAGCCTGGTTCTAGATGGTTGGAGGAAATCTAACAGGGTCCCCTGCCTTTGTTGAAGTGTGCTGCCCAGCTGAGGGGTAGTTGAGACTCAGTGAGCAGAAAGAACAATGAAGGGGTCTACATCCTTGAGCAATTAGGGCTTGCTTGTCCAAGTTGCTTCTGTCCTGAGGGCGACCTGGGTGGTGGGGTTCTAAGAGATAGAGTAGGACCCAGTAGACAGCAGTCAGCAAAACGTAAACACAGCGTAACCTGTGGCAAAAGGAACAGGGAAAGCCACTTCCCAGAGCTCAGAGAGAGGGGTGGAACTCACCCACAGGAAGGCTGAACTGCTGCTTGGACAAAAGTTTGTGCGTGTTGGGGGAAAACAACCCAAACTACAGTACTAGGGGAGAGAGGATCATTTGCATATACAAATAACTGAAAAGCAGCCAACCTTCTAGAACAGCTGCTAAAACTTAAGCCCTATCAGCCTCTCCAGTATTTTCAACTCTAAACTGTTTCATAAAGCATGCTAATTCCAGTGTGATGGACACGCTCTGATAAATTTGTAAAACTTCTTCTAGAACTAATTTACAAGCCCTGGCGGAGAGTGGGTGGAAGTTTTATTCTACATCCTCATTTACCAAATTTAACATTCTTCTTTCCAATCATGTCATTTGCGTTAAACTAGGATGCAGTAATGCCACTGAAAATATAAAGGAAAATAAAGGCATACATAAGAAAAATATTATAAATACTGAAAAAACCAAAAACAAAGTCAAAAATACTTTTTCTTTCTTTCTAAGATTTATTCATCTTTGTATTGGTGTTTTGCCTGCATGTATGTCTGTATGAGGGTGCTAGATCCCCTAAAACTGGAGTTACAAACAATTGTGAGCTGCTGTGTGGATGCTAGGAATTGAACCTGGGTCCTCTGGAAGAGCAGCCAGTGTTCTTAACTACTGAGCCATCTCTCTAGCCCCCTAAAATACTTTTTATGCCTTGTATAATAGTGACATAGTTTTTCCTGTAATTTTTTCCACAGAAGAACCCAGTTGGAAATATAACTGATGATGGATTGGTCAGGAACTCAGTTCACCCTTTTACATTAAAAAGTACCATCATATGCAGTCTAAAATTGCAGGTCCCACCAGATACTGGCTTTTCCTTCCTTAGTTGTACTGCGTTACAGTTGCTGTTAGTCTGCATTATGCCAATTAAAGTGAACTTGGTTTTGGTCCCCTCTGCCTAAAGACGCGCTGATTTATTAAGTGAGTTCCCCTGGGTTTTTAAGCTAGCTCAGACACAAATATGAGTTGGTTAAATTATTTTTCTGCAAATTATTTCTAAGTTATTCTTGGGGCACCCTTCCAGTGCTTCTGAATTTACCAAGGATGCAAGGTGTAAAATGTTTAGCAATAAGTCCACCGTATCTTTTAAGTTAGCAGATAGGATGTTGGTTTTAACGTGAGTAGATAAAAGTCCCACCCCATCTCCAAAAGCCCAGAATACTGTAGAAGCCCCCGCTGCCAACTGTCAGAAGTGATAAGGCTGAGCTCTCAGTAGGGTGCTGGTGGGAGGCATCTAGGATGAGACTCCACAGACAGCAAGTTTAGTTACCTTTGAGCCATAGTTTCAGAACACGGTTGTTGAATGTGTACAGGGCACCACACCCTCTCTTAGTCTCGAGGCTCTGGTGAGGTTCCTTTTCACAAGGAGGGCAAGATGTGAGGCCGCCTAAGAAAGGGCTGCAGAATGAAAGCCTAAGTTAGATTCTCATCACGGATGAGGTGAAAAGAAAGAAAGAAAGAAAGAAAGAAAGAAAGAAAGAAAGAAAGAAA
>NW_026587216.1:38663000-38702200 GCF_907164565.1 Psammomys obesus | reverse complement strand
AAAGAAAGAAAGAAAGAAAGAAAGAAAGAAAGAAAGAAAGAAAGAAAGAAAGAAGTGTGCTTCTTGCTGTCTGGGACAGTACAATAGTGTTCCTGGGATGGGAGACCTTAAACTATGGGAGGGTCATTAAACCAAAGTACTGCCCCAAACTAGGAGAGTCCATGGCTGCTCAAGCCTCTCAAGTTTAGGCTTCTGGAAGTGAACCATTTTTTCTTTGGTGTTCTCTGAAATTCGACCCCCGACTCCATGTGCGTTATCTGTCCTTCCTTTGACCTTTAGAAGATACCCACCTCCATCCATCAATGCATATATATATATGATAAGTGCACAAACACACACACACATATAACTCATTCTTGCCCTGTCTCCTCACTGGGTTATGAGAAATGGCTGTATCTTGTCTATAGGCACCCCAGCTATCATGGGCTTCCCCCAGGTGGTGGGACTACAGAGGGAGGAAACTGAACTAAAAAAGTAGAAGGGGCTTAGGAAGGCTCTTTAAAGTTACTGTCTTTACCATCCTAAAGTCATTTTTTTAAATTTGTTTATTTATGCCTATGAGTACACTGTTTGCATGTATGCCTGCATGACAGAAGAAGGCATCAGATCCCAGTATAGATGGTTGTGAACCACTACGCGTTTGCTGGGAATTGCACTCAGGACCTCTGGAAGAGCAGCCAGTGTTCTTAACTGCTGAGCCATCTCTCCAGCCCCCATCCTAAAGTCTTAACTTTAGGTCTTAACCATCTTAAAGTTACGAGCTGACTCTGAGGAGTTTTCAGCAAGAGAACCAAGCAGCAAGGAGGTTGAGAAGATAAAAAAGATGTTTGCTTTGCAAGCCTGAAGACCTGAGTTCAAGTCCTGGAACCTACAAAAAGGGGAAAGAGAGAACTGACTTCACAAAGTTGTCCTTTGGCTTACACATGTGCACACTCTCTCTCTCACACACACATACACACACACACACACACACACACGAACACAATAATAATAATAATAAGTGAAATTTAAAGGAAAAGAAAAGGTACAACAAGGACAAACGAGGTCAAAGCAGACAGAAAGATGTGGAGGGATGCTTAGGACAGGACCCTAGGATCATGTAAAAGCAACTGCTGCTGTCTTCACACTGGTTCAAATCCAGCCATCAGCGTTTGCAATGTGGATAATAAACTAATGAGGAAGAGAGGTGGGAGTGAAGCACCACTTCTCCCTGTGGTAGAGGGAGGCGACACACTATCTGGCAGAAGCCATGAAGACTGTAGAGTGCAGAGGTCCCCGGAGCACCGTCGCTCCCAGCTCCAGTACTCCAGAGTGCTAATCCTGACCGATGTGCAGCAACCCCCTAGAACGTATTATTGTTTACACTTCTGGTCTACTATCTGGAATTCACAGCACTAACGTAGTGGTGAGGTGCTTTCTCGAGTCGTCTAACGAGGAAAAGTACTCCATATTATTTCCAAACAGTTATTAGGTGCTTGCCGAGTGCCACCCACTGTGCTGGGCGTTGCGAACACAAAAATAAGGAAGCCCTTATTCTGACGGGGCTCCCTAACACTACGGAGTGGTGAGGCAGACATAAAAGCATACTGTAGCAATCCAAAAGCGTGCGATAGGCGTGCAATTTGGGCTAGTGGTGACTCAGAAGAGACTCGTTTTTCCTCTGCCCAGATAGGCAGAAGAGATAGCACAGAAGATGTGACATTTAAACCAAGACTTGCTGGACGCTGCAGATGGCAGGAGATGGAGAACCCACCAGGCAGGGGGAGAAAAAAAAACCAAAACTGGCTGATAATGCCTGAGGCAGATGGCCTGTGTCAGGACCGCAAGTAATTTGGCTCAGTTAGACCATAGTGCACACAGGGAAGGAAATGAAGATAGAAATAAAATGTAGGCCAGATCAGAAAAGGTTTATAGCACAGAGAGGAAAAAAATTTTTTTTTTTTTTTTTTTTTTTTTTTTTTTTTTTTGAGCTGAGTGTAGTGGCACAAGCCTGCAGGAGATGGAGGCAAGAGCATTGTAAGTTCAAAGCCAACCTGGGCTATATATTAGGACCCTGTTTCAAAAAACAAAAAGCTGTGGGAATAATTTAGTAGTCAAATGTTTGCCTAGCATGCAGAAGACCACACAGTTTAAACTTCAGTGCTGAAAAATAAAGAAACAAAAACAAACAACAAATATATGGGGCTGGGGCTGGCACATGTTTGGCAGAGTGCTTTCCTAGCATGCAGGAAGCCTGGGTTCAGTCCTCAGCGCTGCCTAAACTGTGTGCAGTGGCTCCTGCCTGTAATCCTAGCACTCAGGAGACGGAAGCAGTCCTGAGTTCCATGCCATCATTAACTGTATAAGGAACGTGAGGCCTGACTGAGCTACTTTAGACGTTGCTTCAAACAAAAACTCCTCTTTCAGGGCTTCCGCATTGAGTGATTGGGTATCTACTTCCATCATGAACCAAGATAAAGCATAGCAATTGCAAGTAGCTTGCAAAGGGACACAAGGCTTTGTGTAAGTCCAAGGTCCCTTGTGCGATTCTCAGGTGGGAATGCCCGTTATGAAAGAGTGAGGAGCTGAAAGTATGAATGACGATGACAGATGAGAAGGACTTTTCCCAGTTATCTACTGCAAATAAGACCATTATGAACCTAGTGGCTTAGAAATTATGGCTATGTGGGGGTTGGGCTTGTCTAGAAAAGGTGGGGATCCTCTGTCCTCATCACCTGTGTAACTTGCCTGTCTCTGAGGAGTTTCCAAGAAGGCAAATCCTAATGCAGAAGCACATGTCAGGCCTCTGTTTGCTTCAGGTGGGCTGATGTCCTTAGCCAAATGGAGCACCATGCATGGTCAAACTTACAGTCAATGAGGCAGGAAATAGCATACAAAAAGGTATGAGTCACTGAGAAACACTACCCCTGTGAACACACATCAAGAGATAGGCAGGATGAAGATAATGTAAAGACACACAAAGAACAAAGGGAGGAACACCAGAAGAGAAGTGAGAATGAAGAAAAAGCACAGAAATCATCCATCTGAAAGAGTAAAGCCAGAGTCAAGATAGAGGAGTCTGCCAAAGAGAGGGGTAACAACAAGCAAAGCTACAGATCAACTGGAGAAAGGTTGGAAGTCTTTGCTGGGTTTGCTCTCTAGGGTAGAGGACAGACTGCAGAGGGTGGGAAATTATTGGGAGCTGAGGATGAGGCAACCAGCCCAGGTCCAAACTCTTACAAAAAGATTGGTTAGGAAACAGAGAGCAGTAGGGTAGTTACAAAAAAGAACTCATAAGCCAGGACACACGTCTGCCATTCTAAGACTTGGAAGGTGGAGACAGGAGGATCTAAAGTTCAAGGTCATCTTTGCCTACACAGAGAGTTTGAGGCCAGCCTGAGTTACATAAGACCCTGCCTAAAGGATAAAAATAAGTGAACAAATCGAATCTTTAAAAAAGAATGTAGGGCCGGAGAAATGGCTCAGTGGTTCCTGCAGAGGACTACCCTCCCAGTACCACAGTACAGGTCCACATCACAGTGTGTAACCTCAGTTTCCGAGGAGTCAATGCCCTCTTCTGTAGACAGCAGGCACACATGTGGTACACATACATACATGTGGGCAAAACACTCATACGCATCAAATAAAGTAAATAAAATTGAAAAAGAATTTAGATGAAAATCTGAACAGGTTGTTTTTGTGTCCTCACTTAATGCTGCTGTGACGAACAGTCTTTTCAAGAGAGAGGGAAGCGAGAAGTGAAGAGGGGACTACATAGGAGAGTTAAGATGTGACGGATCAGGGCTGGAGAGATGGCTCAGCAGTTAAAAGGACTGATTGCTCTTCCACAGGTACTGAGTTCAAGTCCCAGCAACCTCATGGTGGCTCATAACCATCTATAATGAGATCTGGTGCCCTCTTCTGGTGCACAGGCACACATGCAGAAAGAATGCTGTATAAATAAGTTAGTTAATTATAAATAAGTAAACAAATAAATAGAAGTAGTGCCTACTACTTAAAAAAAGGAAAGGTTTGGAGGATCAAGCTCAGGGCTGGTAGAACAGTGACATTGGTTTTTTATGAAACCCAAGGAAGACTGGTAGAAAAAGCCATAAATTTCTCAGAGAAGATGACAAAGCATTAGGAAAAGTCATTCAGGATGCTCCTGTGCTCCTCAGTCACTGCAGAGAGTGAAATGTTCATACATGGTCGAGACATAGGAGGACTGTGTCCGAGTTTGGGAGAACGGAAGCTCTGAGAGGAAGCTCTGGGAGAGAGAAAGCAATACTAAGTCAATATGCAGCTTTCTTAGGTGAGGTTCACGCCTGAGGAGAATACACACATATTCATTCCACAGAGCCATTCCTGTCTTCTGGAACATGGTGACACTGTTAGCCCGGGAACCAGGAAACAGCCATAGCCATGGCCTTTTGTTTACATGGAGAGCCTGAGTTATGTGTAATATAGCCATCTCAAATCCTCTTATTTGAAATAAAGGTGGCCACAACAAATGAATAACTAAACAGGTCTCCTCTTCTATCTACACCAGTAAGCCTTCGAATAGCTCGTTGGCTTATTTCGTTAGCTTGTGCTTTGTGTTCACAAAGCCAAAAACTCAATGCTTTGTTGCTCTGGTAATGTCAGTAGCTCCCGGTGTCATAGAATGGGGACCGCATGTTATTACTGCAAGTTCTTGGATCACGCTAGGACAAACCATGCTGGTCTTTGCTCTGTAAAGTAAGAATGGGCCACAATTTAGAGTTGCTTCATGTCAGTTAACAGACCTCAGGATGCCCCCACATTTAGAACCTTCCCAGTAACTTATGTTGGCACGAGATACTAGGGTCCTCCTCCTCCTCATTGTCAAAGTGTCCACAGGGGCCAGAATATGGGATGTGGGCTTTGCAGATGGAGTACATACAACTTTCTTCCGGGGAGAAGAATGCGCTTTAAAGGGATAGCCAAGCTCATCCAGCTATGGATGACAAAGTTGCAATCAAAACTAGAGTCTCCGTGCGTGTGTGTGTGTGTGTGTGTGTGCGTGCGTGCGTGTGTGTGTGTGTTGTGTGTGCACCTGTGAGAATGTGTGTCCGTGGGTATATGATATGCGCGGAGGGGAGATGTCGATGTCTGTTTGAAGGGCTCTAGCAGGCCTGAGCCTAGCAAACATGGCACTGACAGATTTTGCCCTCTACCCTTCCCTCCTTCTTGCTAAACCATTAGATTACATCCCTAAAGCTAGCCCCCACGGCCCCTTTGACCACTGACTCATTCTTGAGACTGAACACCAAGATCTAACAATCAAAATTCATTATTTGGCTACAGTGGCCAACCTGTCCAATCACTAACCAACTCACCCTAGCACAGAATTCCCCCCCACACACACACATACATACATTTATTTATTTATTTATTTATTTATTTATTTATTTATTTATTTATTTATTTTCATAAAAACCCACTCCTAGAAAACAAAACAAAACAAAAAAACCTGCTGCCTGCTGTCTGTCTTTGACAGATCCAGAGGCTGCCCTCCCCACCCCACCCCCTACGACTTGGCCCTCTGGGAAAATAACTCACATTTGTACTGAGAACATAGTGTCTGAATGTGTCCTGTACTGACTCCAAGGGTCATCCGCAGTTGCTTTCCATCTTGTTTTTTGAGACAGGGTCTCTTACAGACACCGATCCAGCAAAACTGTCTAGCTGGTAAATTGCCTGTCTCTGCCTCACCAGTGCTGGGATTACAGGCATGTGCTGCTATGCCCAGCTTTTCATATAGGTGCTGGGACCCTGAACTCAGGTCCTCCTGCTTCAATAGCAAGCATTTTACCAATTGAGCTATCTTCCCAGTTTATTTATTCATTCATTCGCTTGAGACAGGGTGACACTACATAGCTCAGGTTTACCTTGAATTTGTGGTAATCCTACTATATCAGCCTCCCAAGTGCTGGATTACGAGTTCAAACCACCAAACTCCAACTCAGACTCAAGTGTTCAAACTACCTGGCTAATACTGCAACTTGACCATTGCCAAAAGGCGACTTGCCTTTCTCATAACTTCGCCTTTGCATCTATTTATCTTTCCTCTGCATTTTTTTTTTCTCCTGCTAAGAATCATATCCACAGCTTTCTTCATGGGAGGCCACTTTCCATCACTGAGCTATATTCTCAGGCCTTGGTTTGTTTGTTTGTTTGGTTGGTTGGGTTTGGTGGTTTGTTTTTGAAACAGTATTTCTCTACGTAGCCCAGGCTCATCTTCAACTAGAATCCGGTCGCTCCTGCCTCCACATCCACACGTTACCATGCCCAGCTTCCCTCTGCTCTGAGGAGAAAAGGTTCCATGTGGTGAACTGCACTGCGGTTCTCACAAGAATCTGCCATAGGCTGCAGCTCTGGATAAGTCTGACTGAAGAGTTATGCAAGCATGAATAATTCTCTTTTGGTAGAAACCTCCCTGATCCTTGTTGAAATCTGATAGTCATACACACCCACACGGAGTTGCCAATGGTTGGCCAATGCCAGCACCTGGCAGGCAGGAGACGATACAAGTGTTTCTGGGGCGGATGTGGCACCCAAGGTTCCAGGATAACTGAAAACAAAAAGGCAATAACTGGATTCAAAAAACATTCCACAAACTGGAATCTGGAAGCAGAAACATTCCTAATTTTATCTTAATTTGTATTTCTGACATAGTTAACTTCCTCCAAAGTAATTACTTTTTAATATGTTTATAATGTGTTTATAATATGATTGAGCTGCTAGACTGGGGTTTTTCATTTAGAAAGCTAGCAAGACATCGCAATAGACCATTTTCTAAGCTCCTCTGTGGAGATTCTCTGGGTGTGCGGTGCTGCTTCGAAGCCCAGCTCACTGGTTTGGCTTCGTGGTGTCAAAAAGGCAGACACTGAGCTGAAGCTAAGCCGCGAACCACCTTCCTTCCAGCCCTCACCCATCTTTATAGTCTCCAGTTTGGGGGGCCCTCTCAAGCCATTGCCTTTGGGCTACTCTTATGTCACCCGAGTCTAAAGTGCATTAAGTATCATTTTCACATGTTTCACAAACAGCCTATTTGTTTATTGCCTCTCTCAGGAAAAGAAAATGTAATATCGCCAGGCGTGAGTCATGGAGGCTGACTAGTGTATGTAGACTCAAGTATGGCAGCCACCATCGTAGTGGAATGGGAAGTGCTGTGGCCAGCAATGCCAACCTTTTGACTCATGCCTACTTTTTTTTAACCCCTCTCTCTCCCTTCATTCCATTTTTTTTCATGTGCTGGAAACCAAACCCAAGTCCTCTGAAAGAAAATAAGTGTTCTCTACTGCCCCTTCCTTTCCAGTTATTTGAGACAAAGCCTCACAATATAGTCCAGGCTGGTCTTGAGCTATTAAACCTCTTTCCCCTGTCTCCTAAGTGCTGGAATTACAGTTGTCTGCCACAATGCCAGAAGCCTTGGTTATTATCGTAATATATGTGTACATGTATTATTACACACATACCACTCAATGACTTTCAACTTCACAAGTCGGTGCTATCAATCGCATTCAACAGTATTAAATACAAATATAACCATTGTCCATCTCCAGAACCTTCCATCATCATAGGAAGAAATCCATCACTCCTTGAAAACAGCTTTCGTTTCCTCTCTTCTCAGCCCTGGCAACCTTTGAGTCTCTCTGAATTTGTCTCTTCTAGGGAACCTCTTAGAAATGGAATCAGCTGGTACATGGCCTTCTCTGGTTCATGACCTTCTCTGGTTGGTTTGTTTCAGTTCACATTTTGCTCTGAGAGTCTGTCAGAGTGTGTCCTGATGTCCTTCCCGTTCAAGGCTGAATAACACCCACTGGGTATGGCACACTCTAGTATCTGCTCATTTGTTGATGGGCAGGTGTGGTCGTCCTACTTCTTAACCACTGTTCTTAAGCTGCTCTGGACAAAGATGTGACCTTGCACCTCTTTGGGATTGAGCCTAACAGCACTGGATTACATGTCTCCTCTGAGAGCCACTGATTTATACCAGGTCCCTCCTCCTGATGCTTGCTGTTTAAACAATCTGAGATATTAAATCTTTGAAGACCTCAGACCAGGAGGCCCATGCCTTTAACCCCAGCAGTTAGGCAGAGGCAGGCAGATCTCTGTGAGGTTGAGGCAATTCTGGTCCACAGAGTTCAAGGACGGCCAGGGCTGCACAGAGAAACCCTGTCTCAAAACAAATAAAAAGAAAACAACAGCAACAACAAAAGCCTTTGAACACCTCCAGAATATTCCATAGACAGTAATAATGGTACATTATAATGTGGGTAATTTTGATGAAAGATGCTAATGGTTGGCCGAATAATACTATAAGACTTTCTCAAGGGGGGCTAGAGAGATGGCTCAGAGGTTAAGAACACTGGATGTTCTTCCAAAGGTCCTGAGTTCAATTCCCAGCAACCACATGGTAGTTCACAACCATCTGTAATGATGTCTGGTGCCCTTTTCTGGCATGCAGGCTCACATGCAGGCAGAACATGTATATATAATAAAAAATAAATCTTAAAAAATTCTTTCTCAACTTATTCCTCAATACCATAAAGTAGAATTACTTACTGTTGAGATATTTGCTGATAAAATGTTATCATATGTTATTTATTGGGATTTTCCTCTATGGAAGACACTGTACTAAATTTATGGGCAGTACACTAAATGTAGACATATTCTTAGAAAGACAACACATAATCAGACAAAGTCCAATATGGCATAACTAACCAAGTAAATTATGGCTTGTATTTATAACAGAAATTACACAGGTAATCCATAGAAAGGATGGGAGTCAGGCATGGTGACCCAGGCCTGTAACACCAACCACATGGGAAGCTGAGAGAGAGAGGAACAGAAGATTGAGACCAGCAGTGCAAGTTAGCGAGGCCGAAATCTCTGAGAAAAATAAAAAGGAATGGGGGGGGGGGTTCAGTGCTGACAGCTTGCCTGGCAAGAACAATGCTCTGGGTTCAACCCTCAGCATAGAAGAGGAAGAAAGAAAGAAGAAAGGCTGGAGAGATGGCTCAAAAGGCACAGGGGCTTGCCACACAACTTAAATTTGATTCTTAGAACCCACATAGTGGGAGGAAAGAGCTGACTCTCACAAGGTGTCCTTCTACCTCTACATACTGTCCGGTGTGGTAGTGCACACCCTTAATCCCAGCATTTAACTGGTCACTGGCCAGAGGATCTTGATTAGTTCAAGGCCAGCCTAGTCTATATAGGGAGTTCCAGGACAGGACCACATAAAAAGACCCTGTCTGGGGGAGGGGGGGGTGGAGCGTCAGGAAAGGAAGGAAGGAAGGAAGGAAGGAAGGAAGGAAGGAAGGAAGGAAGGAAAAACGCTTACAAACAGATCTCCAGACTATACTATATGAGATAAATCCGTATTCACAAGGATGTGCATGTGTGTTCTTGTTAGTTAATTAATTTATTTGTTGAGACAGGGTTTCACTGTGTAGCCCTGGCTGTCCTGGAACTCACTCTGTATTCCAGGTTGGCCTCTGCCTCCTGAGGGCTGGGATTAAAGGCATGTGCCACCACGCTCAGTTTCCATTGTATGTTCTTGTGTAGATTAAAGGAAAGATTCACATTCACATACTCATATATGTATGTTTTATATATAGCACATATATTTATACGTGTGAATCTGTGCATGCATAGATTATGTGTGGAATTTTATGTTTATAGTATTGGTTGCCTGTAGGGTGAAGAATGGTAGTTAAGAGTTTTCCAGAACATCCTTCGTACAGCTTACATTTTCTTTGTCCAGGAATATAGAAGGCATTCGAGGGGAGAGAGTGAGAGGTGAATTTGATCAGACATATTATAAGCATGCATGACATTCTTAAACAATAAAAAGCAAAACAAAACCCTAAATTCATTTAATTTTTTTTTTCCTGTGTCCACATGCTACTTTCAAGTTTTAGGAAAAGTTTGCAGGAGCTGGGTATGTAGTTCAGTGGGTAGAGTGCTTGCCTAGCATGCACAAGCCCTGGGTGTTTGATCCCCTGCTTCACATAAAATAGACAGGGTGTCACAGGCGTGTAATCCCAGCACTCAGGCTGTGAAGGCAGGAGGGTCAGACACTTAAGATCAGTCTTTTCTACAGAGTTACCTACAAGGAAGAAGGAGGGGGGTAGGAGGGAGGCTGATTCGGGACCTAAAGGAAAATATAAAATTTCTAAACACAACTGTAGCTGGTGAGTCATTGGGAGAAGGGGAACTGCTTCAAATGAGCGGTTCACGGTGGGCAGGATGTGAGGACAGAGGATGGCCAGAAAGGAGGGGAGGTCATCAGTCCAAGTATTGGGAACAGGGTATGCAAACTGAAGTTATGGGGTGTCTTAGCCCGGGGTGCAGGAATGTGGTAGTATTATATGTACTTAATGTGCATGCCAGCCCATCCCCAAATGAATGAATCTAAAGAGTTTGTAGGAATTATAGAAATATTACGTTATTACAGTGGAAACAGAATGGTTCCATTTGGGGGTCAGGGGTGGCTAAGTGGATAAAGCACTTGCCTTGCAAGTAGTTCTGATCTCCAAGATCCACGAAAGAAGATAGGTGGGTGGGTGGGGTGGCCTACCAGTAGTCCAGCTTGCCCCAGGAGTCCTCAGGAGTCCCCAGGAGTCCCCTATCTCTTTTCCCCTAGTGCCTTGCAGCACTGCTAGGACACAGTAGCCACTGGTCTATCAACATTCCTCAGAGGAGTGAATAAGTGTTCTGACTCCTAGAGCAATTTCTCCAACTCGCTGTCTCATCTTGCAGTTCTTCATGTTGTTAGGTGTTTATAATGTGTGGTTTATAATGACAGCCTGAGAGCAGGTGTTAGGAGAACAGAGCCTGGGTGGCCAGCATTTCAAGATGCTGGTCCAAAGCAGGTCACATCTTACAAACCAGACAAACAAGTAAGGTACGCATGTGAGCATCCTGTTATGAAAGCAAAAGCAAAAAGCTAGCAACCAGTTTGTACCAGAGTGACAACTTCACTGTTTCTTGGTGTTCCTTGAAATAAACCCAGCATTATTCTCAACAAGAAATTTTAGGCTAGGCCTGGAGAGATGGTTCAGCAGTTAACAACTGCAGCCTGGCAGTGATGGAGCACGCCTTTAATCCCAGCACTTGGGAGGCAGAGGCCGGTGGATCTCTGAATCCAAGACCAACTTGGTCTACAGAGTGAGTTCTAGAACAGCAAAGGCTACACAGAGAAACTCTGTCTAAACACACACACGCACACGCGCGCGCGCACACACACACACACACACACACACAGAGAATTTTTAATTCAGAACATGGCTGCTCTGGCAAGAGATCACATATAAAGAATGTCTAGGTCTGTGTGATCTGGCTGTGATCTGGCTGTGATACACCTTTAATCCCAGGACACAGAGGCAAGCTGATCTTTGAGGTCAAGGCCAGCGTGGTATAGAACAAGTTTCAGCTAAAGAAAAGTTTAGATCCAGGCGTGTTGGCACACACCTTTAATCCCAGCACTCAGGAGACAGAGGGATGCAGATATGCGAGTTCTTGTCAGTTCTGTTCAGTTCAGTTCAATTGAGTCAATGAATTCAGAGGCAGTGCGGCAGAGTTGAGTTTGTGGCAGTTCAGTTCATGGAATTCAGAGGCAGTTTTTACCAGGACAGTTTTACAGAGAGAGGATGAAGAGAGAACAAACTAGACACGGGTGAAGACAGAGAATGAGAAGGAGCCAGACAATTGGAACAGATTGCCAAAGTAAGTATGAGGCCAAGCAGAGCAATTCAGTCAGAGGCCAAGAGAGAAGCCAGTTTCAATCAGCCAGCTTGAAAGGGAGTTTGAGCCAGAACAGCTGAGTTGAGCCAGTCAGCCAGAGTTCAGAAAGAACTAGAAAGGGTGAACTTATCCAGTCTCAGAGGCTGAAAGCATTCTAGGCCTAGGTTAGATTGTACCGAGGCTAGAAGCTTCCAGGACTAGGCTAGATTAGCAAACAGAAGCAGTAAGCTTCCAAGATGACCATTACCTTATTACTTCAGGTGAATAAAAGTTACACTTATACACTCTCTCTTATACACACACAAACACACGAACACTTGTTGCCTTTCCAGAGGACCCTGATTTGAATCTTAGCAACCATCTGACTTAACTTCAGTTGCAGGGCATCTGACATCCTCCTCTGACTTCTTGGGTATCCAGGCATGCACATGGTGCACAAAATCCATGTAAGAAAACACTCATTCACATGAAATTAAAGAAACAGATCTTTTTAAAAAGGGGGTTCGGCCTTATTCCAGGACTCGAGTTGGGGTACTCACTGGATTTTCAGTATTAAACACTACCATAGTCAGCTGTGATTTTGACTCAAGTACAGTCACATCAGTTGATTCTCATGGCTGTGGGGAAGATCATCAAATGGTGAATGAGACCTACGGAGACACAGGTCCTGACCGAATGGTGTTGCTTTAGTCTTGGTAGGTCACATGTTCTTCAAGGCAATAGGGAGACATTGAAGGTTTGTGAATAAGGAGGTAGACAAAAAAGGCAGAGGATGCTATGGATGAATCACCCGGCCACAGTTTGTGAGGTGGAACTGAGAGCGTGGGAAACCACCGTAATGCCAGTAGAGCTTGAACGGGGACAATGGACGTGAGACTCCAAAGGAGAGAATGGAGGAGAGTCTTGAAGGTTTTCAGCAGGAGTAGCTGGGATAGTGTCGCATGCCTGGGGTGCCAGCTACCTGTAAGGCCGAGGCAAGAGGATCACTTGGCAAAAGGAGTTACCATAGACCCAATTTTATGTAGTTGACTCTGAGATGACAGCTGGATATTAAAGTGAAACGGTCCAGAGGGTACCCGCAAATAAGGGATTCAAGCACGGGGGTACACTTCTAGCTCAGCTTTGGGGAGGGATGGAAATGGCTTATTAATACCTATGAAATCCTCTGGCCAAAAACCAAACATCAATCAGATCTGTACCTCAGACATCACTTCCAGTTTGCTGGCACTTATGGGTGAGGAGAGACACAAATATACTGAATAACATGGGGGGAGAGGTCAATAGGAGCCAGGACATGAATCATTTCACAGGAAACAGGATCTTGTATTCTTTTTTGTTTTTTTTTAACCATGATTCATTTATTCTTATTTTATGTGTATTGGTGTTTTGCCTGCATGTATGTATATCTGTGTAAGAGTGCCAGACCCCTGGAACTGAAGTTACAGGAAGTTGTGACCTGCCATGTGGGTGCTTGGAATTGAACCCAGGTCCTTTGAAAGAGTAGCCAGTGCTCTTAACCACCTAGCCATCCCTCCAACCGCCAGGATCTAGTATTCTTGATAAATTGATGGCAAGGGACAGAGGATAGAGTAAATAATATTTAAAGAACCTCATCAACCTAATGTAATTTATGGGTTTCATTTGAGCACAGACCTGAAGAAGATAAGAAAAACAGAGGCCAGCAGGATGGGTAAAGGCATTTTCTGCAAAGCCTGCCAACCTGAGTTCCATCCGTTGACCTACATGGTAAGGGAGTGAGATCACCCCCACAAGTTGTCCTCTGACCTCCATACTCATCCATACACCTACACACACACACATATACACAAAGTAAATAAATAAAGAACAAGATGTTTAATTCATGAGACAGTTGAAGAAATTTGATCTTGTGGGCTATTTTATAATAAAGAAATTAGTTAATATTAATTAATTAGTGATTTTGTAATTAAAGTTTTTTTAACTGTTTTTTTTTTTTTTTTTTTTTTTTTTTTTTAAGACAGGGTCTCACATACAGGCCTGGAAATCCAGACTGGCTTTGAACTTTCAATCTTTCTGCCTCCATTTCTTCAGAATATCCTACCAACATGACCAGCTTTAAATGAAAACTAGAGAGTCAGATTTTGACACTGTGAGTATTGGGATCCAAACTCATCCTTTAGAAAACAAAGAATAATCTATAACAGCTAAATTCTTTCTCCAGACTGAGTCTTATTGTTTGTTTGTTTAACTTATCAGGATTTATTAATTGTCCAGGCCAATGGGTTTCATTATGACATTTTATATATGTATATAATATAATTTAAATGGCCATATAATGGTGCTGCATGCCTTTAATTCCAACAACTTGGAAAGCAGAGAAAGGAAGACCTCTGTGAGTTCGAGACCAGCCTGATTTCCAGAGTGAGTTCCAGGACAGCCAAGGCTACACAGAGAAACTGTCTCAAAAAAACAAACAAAAACAACCCCCCAAAAAATCCAAAAACCAGTATATTTTGATCATCTTCAACTCCCTCTTCCACTGATCCTCCTCTACTTCCAAGCCCTCCTTCTACTTTTTTTTATATCCTCTCTATTGTTTTCCTTTTTCTTTCTTTCTTTTCCTTTATCTAGTTTTAATTATTATTTATTTTATTTTTGTTTTTTTCAGAGATCTGCCTTGCATACCACCACCACCTTCCTAAAGCGATGTAATTTCTAACTGCAAAGTAAACACTTCTTTTCTTATTTTTTTTTGTAAATACTTATTTTCATGCCCACAGATAAATGGAGCTCTCAACCTTCATTTATTTATTTTTTTTTTATTGGCTTTCTTTTTTAACCTTTATTGGCTTTTTTTTTTCTTCAACCTTCATTTAAAAACAAACAAACAAACAAAAACTTTTTTCAGGAGACGAAGTCCATTAGCCACATCTGCAGAGAACAACTGACCAATGACCAACGGCCCAGCTGCCGTTGAGCGTCTACTGTATAACCCTATATGAAATGCTCAGGGAACGCACAAAGACGATAAGATCCAGAGGACCAGAGCATCTGCTATGAAACAATGCCTTCTATATATGACAGGGCAGCTGTGCCCCTGTGATCTCAACAAGATGGCAGCCTAAGCAAGTCTTGAACAATGACGACACCGGTTGACGTGCCGGTGTGATAAGCCCTGAGTCCTACTCTTAAGCTGTACACTGGCGCACAATCATGCGTTGCATAGGCACCAGGAAGGGGTCCCGAGAAGCACATCATTATGCAGCCTGTCACTGGGCGAGCCCCACAGCTGGTAGATACATACCTAGAAGGTCCAGGTCTGTCATTCAGCACAGCCTCTTGATGCAACCAACAGGCAAGATCAACAGAAGTGGCACGCTTCTGTTGGCTCCTTCTTGTGTGCTATTTCACGGAAGCTTTCCTCCAAAACTAGGAGTCCACACTAAAACGTTACTAAGAGGCAAACACATAAATCAGTACCATGACGGTTTATTACCATAATCAAGAATTAATGTCCTGTATATAACTGTATGTGGTATTTTCTTTCTTTCTTTCTTTGTCTTCTTTCTTTCTTTCATTTTTTTTTTTGAAAAATTATCCGCTACAAAGGCCAGACAGGCCTTGAACTTGAGATCTTCCTTCACCAGCACTCCCAGATTTCCTCTGTGCCTCCCTCCCTCCCTGACTGCCTGCTTCTCGTCTCCCCTTCCTTTTCATTCCAGTGCAGGGGATCAAACCCAGGGCCTTGCACAGGCGAGGCAAGCACTCTGCCACTTCGCTGTGTACCTGCTCCTTCCTGTACTTGACTGGCAGCACGGTAGCTGTGTTTATATCAACATCACCACAAATCCATGAGAGGTACTTTAGGGTGGCTATGACATCATAGTTAACAGGGTTCTCTCAGCTCCACTCTGGTTTTACGAGACCCTGTGCATATGTGCTGTCTGGTGATAGCTGGACTGTCATGCCACACATAACACCTGAACTGGTGATTTCTGGGATTTGCCTTAACATGGCCTGTGTAAGTATGAAAGTGGAATGGTGGAGCACAGAGGAAAGACAGGGGCCATGCATTGATGTTTGTTGGGCTTATAACTAACTCAGGGAGGGAGGCAACATCACACATTCCTTCCTACTTCTGTGTATGCTTTGTTTCGTTATAAAAAGTTTGTGAAGCCGCGGGCGGTGTCACACGCCTATAATCCCAGCACTCAGGGAGGCAGACGAGGAGGATCTCTGTGAGTTTGAAGCCAGCTTGGTCTACAAAGTGAGTCCAGCACAGCCAAGGCTACACAGGCTACACAAAGAAACTCTGTCTCAAAAAAAAAAAAAAAAAAAAGTTTGTAAGGCCAATTGAAAGTCCAGTGCTTCCCTAGGAAAGCAAATGTAGGGACAGTGCAGACGTGAATTGTGAATCGTGAGAAAGACTCATGCTGTGGGCGAAGTCTGGAGCAGATGAGCCACGGTTTTCTAGAAGAGGAGCAGGAAGCTCTTCCAACAAAACATCTACGTGCTGGGCTTGAGTCTAGGTGTAGCCTACTGGCTTTGTCACCACGAGGTCATCTCTTACTTCCAAAGATCTCAAAGGTCCAGCGTCCTTACTTACCCGTGAAGTAGAGATAGTAACTGCATCATCCACATGGAACTCCTGGCTCCAAACAAAACCATGCACACAAATCACCATGTTCTGCCCCAAACAAAGTAAGTGTTCATGGCAGCGTGGTTGTTTTGTTTCTGAACAGAATCGACCCAAGAAATGAGGATGGGACTAGGGTGAGCAGCGTGACAGAAGGCAAGAGAAAAGTTGATGGAAGTGGCAATGGTGCCACGATGGGATCAAGGAATCTGATGCCTTCATCAGTGTAGGTCATCTGGAGGTCAGTGATGACATCATCACGTTCGGCTCATGAAGATGTGTAGAATGCAATCCAGACACGACAGAGAATTAAGCTAGAAGTGCCGGTGGCAACGGGAACAGTGGAAGCTGTGTGTTTCCTTATTTGGCGACGAAAGGAAGTGGGCAGCGAAGACAAGGCAGCCCTTTCGCAGAAGGACGGGGGCTGAAGGGCAGGAGACGCTGTCCTCAGCCGAGGTAGGGCGGCGGGAAGTGTGGCAGCCTGCTCCGAAACTTCTGGAAAGTGATCTACAGTGGATGAGGCTGGACGGATAAAACACCGAGAAAGCCAAGGAAGGAAGGAAGCCGGGTTTCTGAGGACCTGGTGGAAGGGTGGTTGAGTACCGGGTGTGAAGTTGAACTGAGGTTAATACAACAGTGATGGACAGAGCAGGTCCCGAGGAGCACAGGATGGGATCTCCTGGTGTCAGACAGGCAAGCAGGTGGCAGCCTGCCCTCTGTCCTGCTGAGGTGAATGTCCTGCGGCCTTTGAAGTCACCTCCTGTTATGTCAGGGAAAAGGTGTGAATTCATCTGCTCCGAGCGGGCCGTGGTGGAATAGAGCCCCCCAGCTGCTGGAGGTAGAACTGCAGATATCTGATTCTAGCTGAGCTGGAAGGAGCCCCGTTCCCAGAGCTGAAGGGAGCAGCTCAAAGAAAAAGCAGCCAGGGACCTGCAGAAGCTCTGGTGAAGTGCTAGGAGAGGACGCAGTTTTGTGATCCCTGTTCTCTTCTCTCTGCTCATCTCCTTTATTTCCATTCGGCCTCACACAGTTGCCTGAGTCTCATCCTTAATGTTAAGGCCAAAGAGCTGGTTAAGGCAGGGAAACCTCTACCTGGAAAAGTATTCACTTGCTCTGTGTTAAAAATACTCCAGACATCACGGCCTTCTGTTAAGAGTAAAAGTCGGGAACAATACATCGGAATCTACATCTGTCTGAAATATGGTCTATGTTTCTCTGTCTCTCTTCCTGAACCTTGATTCCCTCTCCCATCCCCCTAAAAATGGAACAAACGGCCTTGCGAAATCAACCCTTTAAGCTACGTCCTCCAACTCTCTTTAAGATTCTTTTACTTCTTAAAATTTTGCGACAACATCTCACTGTGTTGCCAAGGCAGGTCTTGAATTGCGACTTCTCCTGCCTTAGTTTCCCCTCTGGCACAGATCACACGTCTGCACCACCAAGCCCAACTTTAGATCTCTTCTAAAACAAAATCATGGCTTACCTGTGCTTTTATGCCTGACTATTAATGCTCCTCCAGGTGTAGAATGCTTGGTGGGGGCAAAACTGGACATATTTCAGTCTCTCAAAGCTAGTTATGAATTTAAGTAGGACTGGTGCCCTTGAATAAAAAATAATAATGATTCTAAGTTTCTGGAGGAGCTTTCTAGAAAGAGTGTATACTTTGTTGTATCCCGCTGTCTGGAATTTGAGTCTAGCCTTCATCAAGGACAGCTGCTCAACCTCGGGATGAGAAAGGAAGACTGTAGTGAAGGCATGGCATAGAGATGAATCTGAGAAACTCTCTAGCCTTGAATTTGTATAGGACTGGGATAATTTCTTTTCAAGGCCTAGTGAACTGTACCTATTGTCCGAGCTGTTTGGGGGGGGGGGGGCTGAGGCAAAAGGACCACCTGAGCCCATAAGTTGGAGGCTAGCCTGGGCAACATAGTGGAAACTAGTTCATTAAAAAAAAAAAAAAAAAAAAACATTCTCTTTCTTTCTTTTTTTCTTTCTTTCTTTCTTTTTTTTTGTTTTTTGTTTTTTGTTTTTTGTTTTTTGAGACAGGGTCTGTGTATCCATGGCTGCCTTGCAACTTACTCTGTTTACCAGGCTGGCCTCGATCACAGAGATTCACCTCCAGCCTCCTCAATGCTAGTATTACAGGTGTGTGCCACTACCACCTGCCTCAAAATGTTCTAAATTTTATGCTAATTTATTTTAGGATTTCAGACAAACCTAGTTCTAATTGGTGTGCCAAGTACTAAACTAGCTACTTATTGGGGAGTATAAAAAGGTAGAGATATTTGCAAGAACATAATAAACCCAAAGAACCAAATTTTTAGGTAAATGACCATCAATTAGACCAAACCTATAAAAAAATCTCTTTACTTTTTTGGATACAGGGTCTTACTACATAGTCCTAGCTGGCTATGAACTCACTATGTAAACCACACTGACTTAGAATTTTCAAAGCTCCACCTGCCTCTGCTTCTACCCCAGAAGCTATATGCAGCTGATAAGCACTTGCAAAGGGAAAATTCCTCTTTTCCAGTGAAGTTGATTCACTGGGCATTCAGACCACTCTTAACAGCAGGCCCCGTGCCTAGCAGTGGAAAGCCAACACAAAATGAACTCAATGGCTCTTTTGTAGGTTCCTTGTGCCATGATGCTTTCTCTGAGCATTAGTTTTATTCTTTTTTCTCTTACAGGTCTTTTGCATATATATTGTGGTCTCCTTTGCTGTGTTTCAAATGGGATTTCTGTGTGTGCAAATGTGTGTGTCCCTGCGTCTACAAATGTTTCTTGTACTTTTTCTTTGACTCTTGTTCTACTGTTTGATTGTTTTGCTCTAGCTGGTTTGTTTGTTTTTATTTTATCTTACTGTATTTTCTAAAAATTATTTTTAGATTCCTGTTTGTATTCTAATTAGGGAAAGATATAAAAAAAAGGTATGAATTTGGGTGGGTGAGGAGTTAGGGAGGATATGAGAGGAGCTGGAAGAGGGGAAATCATAATCAGAATATATTGTCTGAAAAAATTACTTTCAATAAAAAAAGAAAGAAAACAACAACAACAACAACAACAACATGTGCTACTATGCCTGGAAAAGTGTCTTCTCATTCAGCCGATTTGGGCTCTGTGTCAGAGTCTAAGGATGCAAACAAATTACTATAAGCCACAGTCTCCAATACCACAAGTCTCCTGTACCTGGGGAGGTACAGTTGTGGCAGGGGGAACATCCAGTATCAGTGGAGATTTCTCCTCATGTGGCCAGAATGAGAACCAGGGAATACTTTCCTAGAGCTGCAGTTTCAGTGGAGAGATTGAAGAACAAATGGAAGTTTGTCAGACAGAAAGAGAAGAGGCTGTGGCCAGGCTCAGTGGTTACTTATGTCCTTAGCACACACAAGCTCTGGGTTTCATCCTTAACACAGCAAGGGAAGAAAAGAAGGAAGGAAGGAAGGAAGGAAGGAAGGAAGGAAGGGAGGGAGGGAAGAAGGAAGGGGAAGGAGGGAGGCATAAAAGAGGGAGGAAGAAGAAAGGGAGAGGGGGGAGTAAAGAAGGAAAGAAGAGAGGAGAGCGTTCTAGGCAGTGGATCTACTAAAATGGAAACCTGGAGCAGAGGACCCTTAACAATTCTGTTCATTTTTTTGTTCACTTAGAACCATGCTGGAAGGTGGCCAGTCTTCTTCCTCATGGCTCTAGACTAGAGGTTCTCAACTTGTGGGTTGCAACCCCTTTGGGGGAGCCGCATATCAGATATCCACAAATTAGTTCTTTACATTACAATTCATAACGGTAGAAAAATTACAGTAATGAGATAGCAACAAAGATACTTTTGTGGTTGGGGGGTCATCACAGTATGAGGACCTGTATTAAAGCATCAAAGCATTAGGAAGCTTGAGAAGTACCGCTCTAGGAGCTAACTGTTGCTGTGGAACAAGCACTGAAAGAGAGTCAAGCTTAGAGAAGTAGAAGAGAAAGTCACCAAAGAAAGTGCAGGAAAGGACCAAGGAGTTTCATTTTGTGTGGCTGACCATGAAATCGTACTCTGTCGTGATGTTCCTGCAATCTTCAAGAGCTCTCCCGGAAAAGAGAATGGACGGATAGAGGGCGAGGGGAGGGGTCCACGGTGCGGCATCAGGATGGGGCAGGCACTGCAGGAGAAGCTGAGAAAACAGTTTCCACAAAGTTCAAAAGCAGCAGTAATAAAATCAGAGCTATCTGGCGATGCCAGGAAGCTGTGGTTACAGCTGCAAATAATAGCTTTTCAGAAATGGGATAGGTCCAGGAGGTGCCAGCTGTGAACACAGGAGACAGGCTTAGCACCACAGCCCCCAAGTGGTCAGAGAGCCATGGTAGGTCTTTTTGGGGGGCATGCTGAAGCCATGCAGATACTAAAATGGGTCCAAAATGTACTGGAGGCCCAGTGATAACCATTCCCTGAAGCCCTATTTCAGAGTGCTCTATGTCTAGGGACTTACTAAGCTGGGGTGAGAATCAAAATGCACCTCAGCAAGGAGAGGGGGAAAGCTTTAGTCAAGCCTACTGCGTGTTCCACACTTATTTAATACTTTTCAGTATAGTCAAGCATACATTATACAACCTTTGCCACTTTTAGCTGTGTCAAGTGTTGGGTTCAGTGCCATCAATTATACCCACATTATTGTGTAAACTGTCATCACTCTTCATTTCTTTTCACCACCTTTTCATTATCTCCAATTTCGTGAATTCCAGCATGTGAGTTCAAAGCCAGTCTGGTCTACATATTGAATTCCAGGACAGCCAGAGCTACATAGTGAAATCCTGTAATAAAGAAAAGAGGAGGAGGAGGAGGAGGAGGAGGAGGAGGAGGAGGAGGAGGAGGAGGAGGAGGAGGAGGAGGAGGAATGGAAGTTCACACGTGTTCTACAGCTTGCTCTTTGTTGTTTTTCTCCTCAAAACTCTATTTTGCTTCCTTTAGAAAATACACCTCAGCCTAGCGTGATGACACACCCCTCCTTGAATCCCAGCTCTCAGGAGGAAGAGGCAGGCACATCTCTTTGAGTTTGAGGACAGCTTGGTCTGCACAGTGAGTTAATTCCAGGACAGCTAGAGCTACGTACCACTGGTCAAGGGCATTCAGTGAACGCTGGCAATGAGACTATCTTCCTCTCTTACCCTTTGATGATGAACATAGGACAAGATGGACTTCGTCATCTTTTGTCTCCCCCACCACTGTGTTAGTCTCCTCCTCATACACAAGCATCTTCTTGCTCGTGTAGAATACTCAGAGCATCACAAAAATCAAGACTTTCAGCGTTCTCTAGACACTTGCTGAATGATTTTTTTGGGGGGGATATAGTACCCCCATTTCTTTATTATCAGTCATCATCTACGAGGGAGCACAACTTTGTACCAACACCCTGGAGAATCTGAGTTTGTGAAAAGGCAATTTATTTCTTCCTTAGAATACTTACTATTTTGTTCCTTGATACTATACATGTACAGTCATGCATCACTCGGTGACAGCAGCGTTCTGAAAGTGCATTGTTGAGTGATTTTGTCCTTATGTGAATGTCATAGAATACGCTTACTCGGGCTAAGAAGGTACCACATTGCTACCAGACTACCAGACTGCCACTAAATTCCACGTGATCTTTTGTGGAATAAAACAGCATTATTTGATGAGTAATACGCATACCTGTGTGTTTATATGTTCATTGCTTTCGTTGCTCCTATGAAACCCAAATGGCCCTAAGTCTAAAGTGGAATGTGTAGATTACCAGTAGCTCGGATTTGTCCAGATGCGGAAGTGTTCATTACCCTCATTTGATTCTTAAGTGAGTACTGTGAGACATTGCAGAAGGCAGAAAGTTGCTCAGTGTACAAAGATGGAGACCATTATTTATGTCAACTTTATGCAAACTACAGTCACTTGGGGAAAGGGAGCCTCACTTGAGGAATTGCCTCTGAGAGACTGACCTGTGGGCATGTCTGTGGGGTTCTCTCTTTCTCTGAGACAGGGTTTCTCTGTGTAGCCCTGGTTGTTCTGGAACTTGCTCCATAGGCTAGACTAACCTCGAACTCCGGGATCTGCCAGTCTCTGCCTCCTGAGTGGTGGCATGCACCACAGATGCTTGGCTCTGTGGGGGCATTTCTTGAATGATGATTGATGTGGGAGGGTCCAGCCCACACTGTGAGCCAGTGACACCCCTGGGCAGGTTGCCCTGGAATGTGTAAGAAACCCAGCACGGGGGAGGCAGAGGCAATTGGATCTCTGAGTTCAAGGCCAGCCTGGTCTACAGAGTGAGTTTCAGGACAGCCAAGGGTACACAGAGAAACCCTGTCTCAAACCCTCCCTCACAAAGCAAGAAAGCAGGATGAGCAAGCCATGGAAAGTAAGCTAGTAAACACTGTCCTTCAATGTCTCTACTTTAGCTTTCGTCTCTAAGCTCTTGCCTCAATAATGGACTGTAACTGAAAAGCCAAATAAAGCCTTTCGGCCCAGCCTGCTTTTGGTCCTGGTGTTTATCAAAGCAACAGGAAGAATAACTGGAACAGAGAACGAGACGGAGCTGGCTGCCTCAGAGTCCCACCTCCCACCTTTTACTCTCCCATGCTCTGGCCATCTGCCTTTCCGTATCTCTTGTGGACTGGCAGGTTCTTTTCAATGACCATTTAAATTGCAACTTTTTCTAAGACTGACAAATGCGGCAGTGATGGACCTCAGGGCTCACACATCAGACCTGTTGTGCTTCTGTGGCCAAAGCACCATCAGTCTCTATCTGCGTTTTCAGACAGTTAGGGAATTCTTTACTAATCCAGCAGGTTTGAAACACTCATTTTTCAGGAATTTTAAAGGGGGGGGTGGCTGAAGATATGGCTCAGTGGTAAGACTACCAGCTGCTCTTCCAGAAGACCTGGGCTCAGCTCCTAGCACCATGTGGCAGCCACAGCCATCTCTGACTCCAGTTACAGTGCATCTGACTCCTTTCTCTGGCCTCTGTGGACAGCGGACATTCATGTGGTTCACAAACATACATGTGGGCAAAGCACTCATACACATAAAGTAAAAATAACAAAAAGTTTTGAAAAGATAAAATATAAGTTATATATATATACACATACATAAATGTAATTGAACTTTTGCTAAATGAGTGCCTTAAATATTTTTTCTTTTATCTCAGCCTTAAACATTTTTCAATATCCCCAATTATGCAAGCCTCCATGTAAATGTTAATTTTTTTCATTTTATTTTGTATGTAAGGGTGTTTTGCCTCTATATGTGTTCCCATACCATTCTGGCAGTTCCCTTTGAACTGGGGTTACCGTGTGGATGTTGAGAACTGAACCAGAGTTCTCTGGAACAGCAGCCAGCGCTCTTAACTAGTAAGCCATCTCTTTCCAGCCCAAGACCCCCCCCCTTTTTTTTTAAATGGTTTTTTTTTTTTTTTTTTGAGCCAGGGTTTCTGTGTGTAACAGAGCCCTGGTTATCCTGGAACTGCCTTTGTAGTCCAGGCTGGTCTCTCACCCACAAAGATCCACCTGCCACTGCCTCCCTAGTGCAGGGATTAAAGGTGTGGGTCACTAGCCCCAGAGAGGAGCCAATTTTTAGGTCTCACTTTGCTGTATCATCTATTTATAGCAGTCATTTAGAATGTTCTGTATGAGTAGATGGAATACATACTCAGAGAATATTTTTTTCTGTAGAGGTAGTAAATAATTATGGTCATAGCTCTTCTTTAAATGTTTTTTTTTAACTGTAACATAAATCAGGGGGACCATAGAAGATCTTAAGGCTCTGATGGCAAGACAGCATGGAAACAAACTAATTCTTTGTACTTTTTCCAAGCTCAAAGTATTTTATTACTTGAATTTTGTATCTAATTTTTGTGCTTATTATTTGTTTGTTTGAAAAACTCTTTCCCTTCTTTTCCACCTGTATTTCCAAACTAAAGTCTGCTCTTTGCACAGTATAACAAAGTAACAGGTTATTTGTAGTGCCAAGAGAAAGCCATTAAGGAGCCAAGAACAACCCGCAATGCTAATGCCTTATCCCCTTGTCCTCCCAGTGTTCCTCAACCTTCCTAATGCTGTGACCCTTTAATACAGTTCCTAAAAGCTGTGGTGACCCCAGACCATAAAATTATTTTCTTTGCTGCTTTCACTCCTGTGAAAGGGTTGTTTGCCCCCCCAAAAGAGTTGTCTCATAGGTTAAGAACCACAGCTCTCAATATTCTATTGCTCAACACAGAATTCTCGTTTAACTTTTACCGGAATGCTACAGTGCTGAAGGCAGGTATGTTAGCATGGCTATCGGAGACCTAGCACAGCAAAATGAGAGCTTCAATCTGTGAAGCTGACATTCCATACTAAGGGGATATATTCAGAGTCCCCGAATAGTTTTCAAAACTATTTGTTTTGACAATTCAAAACTATTTGTTTTGACTATTCGTTGAGACAATTTCTTATATATTGATAGTTGTTGCACTAAGCAATAACAACCAAGGAACTAGAATTCTCAGCTTGATATTATTCTTTTTTTCCATTCCTTCTCTCAGTCATTCCTGGGGCATAAGTTTCATCTGAGTTTTAAACTTTTAATCTGAGCTTAAAATAAGTGTTTCTGGCCATCAGCATGGACCAGGAAGCTTCAGTCCAGAAATTCATTTTATAAACGACACACATCATTGCTAGGAGACAATTAACACAGTCCCATGGGGACTTTCAGGGACTGAGACATCAAGTAAGGCGCATGCATGGTCTGGACCTAGGACCCCTGCACGCATGTGGCCAATGGGAGGCTTGGTCTTCATATGGGGTGCCTGTCCAGGTGTGTGTATGGGGGGTGAGGAGTGGCTGTTTCTAACATGAACTCTATTTCCTGCTTTTGGATCACTCCCCCCTGACAGTGCTGCCTGGCCTCGGGGGATGAGAATATGCTCAGTCCTGATGTGACTTGATGTGCTGGGGAGGGTTGATATGGGGGTGGGGAGGCTTCCTCTTCTGGGCGGAAACGGAGAGGGAAAGGAGTAAGAAAGGGAAGGAGGGGTACTGGAGAGGAGGAGGGAGGGGACACCCTTGATATGTAAAGTAAATAAACGGAAGTAATAATAAAAATTGTATCATGTTATGTATATATAAAAGTTCTTAGAAATTTGTAACCAAGCATTCCAAAAAAGGGAAAATACAGCAACACATAACTACAACGACGACCCACAATGTCTAAGATTACTGGCTGTTTGCTGGTTTTCTGTTCCCCTCAGTGTGTATGCTAAAAGAGTCCTATGACCAGACACTGCCAAGATCATCCCAGAAACTGTGAACAATAATAAGCAGGCAACTGCGATGGGCTGGAGTTGGATAAAACAGCCAGAGGGAAGGCCTGCACGCCGCGGTACTGAGGGGCTAAGGGGTGGGCTCCTCATTTTGGGGAAGAGAAGAAAGCCATACTCTGGAAGAAGTACGGGGAGGTACGGCAGAGCCTGGTGAGTCACAGCGAAAAGGCAATTTCAGGTTGACTGAAACGGGAAAGTTTAGGACCGAGCCTGGAGTTAAAAACCCAGCAGACAGAGCACTAGGCGGAGTCTGTAAAGCTAATTTTGGGAGAAAGGACTTTATCCCGAGGGCCACAGGGATTCCTTTAAAAGATTTTAAAACGGGAGGGACGCTATCCTATTAAAACGAACGCATCCGTTTAGCTGTGGGGACGGGTAGAGAGGAGCGGGCGGAGCGCAACGGGCAGGTGACTGCGGGGACCCGGGTGGAAATGCCGGGGAGGTGGGGGACACCGGAGCGGCGGGTACCACGAGCATGAGTGCAGATCAAAACGGATTCCGGGGCTGGATGAGTCGGCGCGAGGGTCTGATGACCAGGAGAGGCCACGGCTGAGATGCGGAACGGGGGAGGTCTGAGGGCGAGGTCTGAGGGCAAGGGCTGCGTTCCAGGCCGAGAGAGACCATGTGCAGCCTCCAAGCGAAATCGCCCGGATTTCAGGACAGAGGTGTCGCTGAAGCAGGAGGGCGCACTGCGCGTGGACGGGACCCGCAGGAGCCGCCAGCGCAGCCGGACAGCACTTATTTTCCTTTTCCTCAAAAATGCCCGGAATCCCAAGACCTGATTTCGGGACGGGAAAAGAGACTTTGGAGCTGTTCACCATCACCTCACCTCGAGTCCGGGAAATAACCTTCAACCATCACCCCTGTGCCGGTCGGTCCACAAGTCAACTCAGTGCATCCAACTGTTGACACAGAATCTTGAGCTTTTATTTATTTTATTTTCTGTTTTGCCCCTGGTAGAGCATTTCATAGGAACGGGTTTGCTTTCTAAAAAGCACCGTGCTCCTTTCTCCCAGCTCCCTAGGTTTAAACACCAGGGTGACCGACTTTCCACGTTAATAAAGATCGCACTGAAAACACGCGTCCCCTTTTCAAAACCTCGAAACCGGAGGCGGTCGCACTCCACCGGTGCGCGCAAACTTTCCAGATTGCTGCCCCTGGCAAGTCCTGGGGATCGCTCACGAACTCCGCGTGGGTCCCAGGCTGGCCAAGCCGTGGGCGGAGCCAGCGCCACCGCCTCCGCCCGTCCCTGTGAACAGGTCCCCCGGCCCCGCCCCTCCCAGGGCCTCCGCCCTCTCCGCCCTCGGGGGCGGACCCAGCATACCGGACGCTGATTGGCTAGCCTCGTACGGCCCCGCCCCCGGGCGCGCGCAGAAAGTGGTCCGGGCGCGCGCGGCGCGGCCCCGTGGGGAACATGTCCGTGACCGTTCCGGCTCCGGGCCGGTGCGTCCTTGAGCTGCATCGGGCCGGGCTCGGTCCCGAGTCACCTCCTGCCCCCTCCCCGCCCCCGCCTCGCAGACCGCCGGGCTCCGGCCGAGGCCGCCGGCCGCGGTGCCCGGATGTCGCGGCCCGGAGAACGCGGGCTTAAAGGGCCAGCGCCGCGCAGCCGCCGCGACCTGCGCTCCGAGCGAGCGGCCTGGGCGGCCCTCGGAGGCCCCGGCTTCCGCACCGGCCGGTCCCTGTGATTGGCGGAGGCGCAGAGAATGCTGGACGTCGTCGGGCCCGCCCTTCCCGGGGCAAAATGGTGCGGGCGAGGCCCTGCTCCGGATGGCCCCTGCCTCTCCATCTAGGGACCTCGGAAAGGGAAGGCTAACTTGTTTGAGGTTGCGGATTTGGGCGATGGCGTCGAGGTGCGGCTTAAAGATGCACAGTCGTCTTTAACAGGGAAATAAAATCATTGTGTTCCACATCAAGGTTTCTTTTAAGATGGGTGTTAAGGGAATTCAAAGGGGCCAACTTGTAAAAACAACTCGTTTTGTCTTCAAGATTAGTTAGGACCTGTGACAGTTCACATAATTAGGCAAAACGAACCAGTCTATAAAAAAACCAAAAACGTGGGGTGCGTGCGTGCGTGCGTGTGTGTGTGTGTGTGTGTGTGTGTGTGTGTGTGTGTGTAGAGGTAGGTTATAGCTCCTTGTCTTGATAATGCAGGTTCTCTACGCGGGTAAAAACTAAGACTAGACTGCATAGCTTTTCGAGTTTGTTGCCACTGTTAAAATGCCTTGATTCTGAAAATTTTAAGACGTACTTTCGTGTCTCAAGTCCTTAGAATAGATGAGACCTTTCAAAAAAACAGCCCTTGAAATTACACTTCTTGGATTGTTTTTGAAAAGTATATGGAAAATTCTGCAGTGTGTTTCTAATCAGTTGAGTCTAATATTGGAGTAAAGGGAAATTAGAAGGTACCGAAGTTTGAAGAATTCCCCTGTTATTGGGCAAGGTGAAAGGATTTTCTTTACCCTAAAGACGTTTTCTAGGTACTGGAACAGTAAGATAAAGAGTAGCCTGGGGAGAGCACTGACTAATAACAAGGTAGGGTATACATGTATGAAATGCCGTAGTGAATCTCAACTCTGCGTCTGCTAACTTTAAAAATTAATAAAAATGACTGATTTTTCTATTTTATTCTAAGTATCAAAGAAGTACATTTTGTTTAAAATGAAGGAGTTAGAAGATAAAGAAGAAATGAAGAGAAACACAGGAAATAAGAGATGAACAAATGGAAACTGTTCAGAGAACTTTGAATAAACTCAGTATTTGCTTGTTAAGAAACTGGATAGAGGAAAATCATTGTAAAGTTGAAACAGGCTTGTATTGCTATGGTTACTAGCTTAGTTTCCATGCCTTCTTAAAAATATAAAATAACAGTGACTTCATTTAATTGAATACTCAAAAAAAAAAAAAAATTACAGACTTGGAAATGACAAAGGCAGGAACAGAAGCCTCCAGAACGAAGATGAAGTTAATGACATGCCTCATTGCAGGGGACATGAGCTCATTTCCTGTTAGAGGGATTCCTACTAAATGAGATTTGATGCTAAATAAATTTATCTTGCAGACCTTCCTTAAATCTGTGCTAGTGGGGGGGGGGGGAAGCATGGAAAATGAAAGAGATAAGAGATGTAAGGGAAATTTTAAAACATTGTTGTGGCTTCCTCAAATGACAGTCCTGACCTCCTCATCTTCAGCCATTACAATATAGGGTTAAAAAAGCAAAAGTGAGTAATGGAGATGGCTCTGAGGGTAAAGGCACTTGCCACTAAGCCTGCTGATCTGAGTTTGACCCATGGGACTCATATGGTGGAAGAGAAAATGGACTCTGTAAAGTTGCCCTCTCTCTCCCACATGTTCACCATGACATGAGCACACACACACTATAATGGTTTTTTTAAATATAGATATATTTTAAATTTAGTTGTATGAGTATTTTGCCTGTGTATCACATTCATGCCTGGTACCTGAAGAGGTCAGAAGAAGGTGTCAGATTCCTGGAGCTGGAGTTATAGATGGCCCATGAATGGCCAAGTGGGTGCTGGGAATTAAACCTGGGTCTTCCGGAAGAGCAGCCGGCTCTCCAAATAAATAATGTTTAAAAATCAGTTGCTATACACAAATATTTTCTTTGTATTATAAAAAAAAAGTCAGCAGGTTAAGGTGGCTCTCACTTGTGGAAACCCAAAAGTAAATGGCGAAAGGGCTGAAATATGAGTAATTGTGAACGAAGCATGTTTATGAAAATTTCTACCATTTAAGTGACTGATCTTTGTAGTTAAACTGTCTTCCACTCTTGAGCTACTGGGTGAAATGTCCAGCCTAACTTGAGCGAAGTGAAAAGCACCGGTGAGGCCAAGCAGCACTGCCACCCCACAGTTCACAGCGTGCCCCGTGCGTGGGTCTGGACTTCCTGCAGGAGCTTTGCCATGGCTGCTCATACCTAACCATGAGTTTATATATAGTGACATGTATGGAGACTTCGCTATGTGCCAAACTGTGCTAAGCATCCTCTTCTGTTTGCCCAAACATTTGATAGGGCATGCAAGGATTACTGCTCTGCCTATTTGAAAGACTGGGAAACGGGAGGGGATCTCATTTAGGTGAGTGGCCCATGGTTCCATAGTCAGTGCCTGAGGACCTGGCATTCCTGCCCCAGGTCCCCTCCTCTGACATACCTGTGGGAGGAAGGAGTCACAGGAGGTGAACTCGGGGCCTACCCTTGCTGGCTACCCCAGTGATCCACTCTCCCAGCCGATTACTGCTTTTCAGTTGGGCCTATTGAACACTTGATTTGCTCTCCAGTAACCCTTTCCCTTTTATTCCATTTTATTGCCCTATGTACTTATGCAGAAAGTCAAGCTTCCATGTTTTTTGTTGTATTTTAAATCTCTCTCTGTGTGTTATGCATTTGTGGGTGCAAATGGCGAAGGTCACATGTTGGGGTCAGAGATCATCTTTTTGGAGTGGATTCTCTTCACACCTTGGGTTCTGTCAGTCAAACTGAGGTCATCATCTTTTACAGCAACTTATTTTTATCTGCTGACACCATTTTGCAAGCCCCCGTTACTGTTCTGAGTCAGGGTCTTATTCTGTAGCCTCACCTGGCCTGAAACTTGAGGTGATTTTTCTACATCTACTTTAAGTGTTCTGTGACTTACCGCCACACTTGGCCCCTAGTCGTCCATGTTTTCTGTTTGGCTTTTTCGATTTTCGTTTGTGTGTTTGTTTTTAAGGTTTATTTATTTATCATGGATAGTGTTCTTCCTGCATGTACATCTGCTGGCCAGAAGAGGGCACCAGATCTCATCTTAGAGGGTTGTGAACCACCACGTGGTTGCTGGGAATGAACTCAAGACCTTTGGAAGAGCAGCCAGTACTCTTAATCTCCTAGCCATCTCTCCAGCCCTCACCTATTTGTTTTTAAGATTTGCCTTATTTTTTTTTTTAAAGGGGTGAACATGCGTAAACACATAAACATATACACATTCTTGTGGAGGCCTCTTCTGAAGTAACAGATGACTGTGATTCATATGGTATGAGTTCTGGGGTCCAAACTTACTTCTTCTGTGAAAGCAGAAAGTGCTGATAACCACTGAGCCATCTCTTCATTCCTGTTTTTGTTGTTGTTGTTTGTTTGTTTGTTTTTTCCTCTTTGTGTAGCCTTGGCTCTCCTAGACTCGATTTGTAGACCAGGCTGGATTCAAGCTCACAGAGATCTGCCTGCCTCTGCCTCCCTGAGTGCTAGGATTACAGGTGTGCGCCACCATGCCAGGCTCCAGGCCTGTTTTTGTTTTTTAATTCTTTACTTTTTTAATTTTTTGTTTTTGAGACAGGGTTTTATTGTAGCCCAGTCTGGCTTCAAAGATTATGTAGCTGCGGATGACGTTGATCTCCTTATCTTTTGCTTCTGTCTTCCAAAAGCGAGGGTTACAAGCGTACACCACTACCTTCCGCCCTCAAACATCCACGTAATTTTTGTGTACAGAAATTCCCTTCAGACCTGAGTTTTCTGAGATCTTCTTGCACACAAATCATTGGCATGAGTAGAGGCGCACAACTAAGTCTTCTTGGTGTCTGCTCTATTTTCCACCCTCTTCCTGAAGACTCTTTTCCCTCTCAATATTTTCTCCTTTCCATCCTGTGGTGTGGATGCCTGTTCTTGCAGGTCATGCTGAGGCTGTCTGAACCCCATCATTCAAGGGTAGGCCAGTGCTCAGAGTCAGGAGGAGTTTGCATCCCTTTGTATTAGCAGACATGATAAACATAAAATAATTCAGCTGATGCAGAGCATTGTGCAGGCGAGACTTTTTGGGTTTTGTTTTTGTTTGTTTTGAGACAGGGTCTCAAAACAAAAACAAATCTGAATCTCAAGGTATCCTAGAACTCACCGTATGGTCCAGGCTGGAGTCTCCTGCCGCAGTCTCCTGAGTACGAGGATTACAGACTTGCACCACCAGGCCTAGCACCTTTCTTGCTCTTCCCTTGTTTTTTGTTTCCCAATGTGTCCCCTTCACTAACTGGCATGTCCCTAGTGACCAGACTAGTAGCAGCTGTGCCTATCTTTCTGTGCACAAGGAAAGTTCTGCCAAAGATGGAGTGAAAGAGGCAGTCTCAAATCCATCATGGTGACTGTATGTCTACAGGATATAAAGAGGGTTCAAAAGTTGGGAATAAAATTGTTCTGAAGGAACTGTTAACTCTCAGACTCATATGACTTCTGATCTCAGCATAAAAATGAACTCTGTGAAGACACTTCTATGAGTATCTCCACAGCTATGATAAAATACCCCAACAAAAGGCAACTCAGAGGAGAAAGAATTTACTTTAGCTCACAGTTTCAGATTGTAGTCCATCACTGCAGAGGAGTCAAGGCAAGGAGAACTTGAGCATCTTGACATCCCCCTTCAGGAGCAGATAGTGAATGAATACATGCTCACTCATGCTCAGCTTGCACTCCTAACTCTCAATGCAATACAGGATCTTCTGCCTAGGGAACAGGACCACCCATATGGGATGGGTCCTCTCACTTTAATTAATATAATTAAGACAATCTCCCATAGACATGTCCATAGGCCAGCCTGATCTAGACAGTCCCTCATTGAGACTCTCTTCAGGTAATTCACCATGGTGTCAAATTGATAATTAGCTGGGCTCCAAAAGGCTTGGACAAAAGGCAGTCCCAACTCTCCATCTCTGCTAACTAAAGTACAAACAATTTCCCTCTAAGGCCTAAGCCAGCTCTATTGAAAACTTGCTGCTTTCCTTGTTAGACGTCTATGGACCCTAAGATCTCCAATATTCTGTTCTCTCCAGCTGTAGCTCGTTTCACCTTTACAGCTTCACATAATGGCTTCCTAAGGCCTCGCCACAGGGATTTGAACCAAGCCACACAGTGTCTGTCCTTAACTCTACTCTGTGACCCCAAGCCCTCAGCCTTGTATCTTTCAAGCCTTCAAAACCATGTAGACAATGTTTGTGGCCTTTCCAGGTTCTGCTGCAAGATAAAGACATACTCTAGTCCCCATAGGCCACAGTGGTATCAACTTCTGCCACTGACCCTGAGAAAATCCTTTTCAAGTTCATTCAGGTTCTCAGGATATGGGCAGAAGAAAGCCACATTCTTGGCCAAATGTCACAAGAACAGCTCCAGACCAAGGCCTGTTAGAGTCCTTGTTCCCCTCTGAATACTTATGTGCTAGATCTCAGCGTCTGTTTGCGTTTCTCTCAGAATTGCTGTCTTCCAAGCTCCCACTAGAATGACCCATCAAGCACTGGTTTTAGCATTCAATGGCTTTTGTAGCCCAAGGTACCCACCACTTTTACATTCCTCCCACGAAGCAATTCCAAAGTTTCAAGGAACCATGTAGAACCCCACCTCCCCGCAAGATTCTGAACCAGAGCAATTTCAATATAAATAGAGTAAGATAATAAAGATATGGAATGCTTCATGGATTTGCGCGTCATCTTTGCTCAGAGGCCATGCTAATCTTCTCTGTATCGTTCCAATTTTAGTAAATGTACTGCCAAAGCAAACAATTCCGAAGTTTAAAAGCCACATGGTGAGGTTTCTCACAGCAATGATTACACTTCTCAGGTCAATTTCTGTCTTTTTTTTTTTAAAGATATTTTAACAAAAGTAACTTAAAGAAGAAAGGGCTTGATTTAATTCATGATTCCATGTTACAGTTCACCATCTCAGGGGATTCAAAGCACTAGGAACATGAAACAGCTAGCTACATCCGCAGTCAAGAACAGAGAGAATAAACGCGTGAATGCTTTTGGACAGCTCACTCTGCTGTTGCTTTTGGAGACAAGGTCTCACTATATGGCTCTAGCTGGCCTAGAACTCTCTACAGATGGGCCTAATCCTGAACTCACAGAAAGACACCTGCCTCTGCTTCCGCAGTCCTGGGACTAAAACAAAATATGCTGCGATGCTTCACTCTTCATTCTTAACATAGTTCAGGATCCGCTGCTTAGGGAATAGTGCCAACATGATGGGTGGGACCTCACACTTCAATATAATCAAGACAATGCCACACAGAGATATCCATAGACCAAACTCATCTACGCAGTTCCTCATTGAGACTCTTTTCCCAAGAGGTTCTACAATAAATCAAGTCGAGAATTAAAACTAGCCGCCACGTGCGTGACTAAGCATCAGGGTCAGGCTTTGGTGTTCTGGGAGCTTAGAGGACAGGGGGATTGCACTCACCACTTCTCCCCTGCACTCACAGGCTGAACTTTTTCACATTTTATTTGCATGTTAGTTATACATGACAGTGGGTTTAATCATAAAGTTTTCATACGTGGATATAATATAGTTTGACCATATTTATCCTCTCTTCTGTCCTTCCCGCTCTTGTTGATCCTCTTCTGCTTCTTAGGCTTTCTTCTACTTTCATGTCTTGTCTTATCTTCTTTCTTTCCTACTTTCTTTCCTTCCTTCCTTCCTTTTCTCTTCTTTTTCTTTGTGGCTTTTTCAGTGACTTTCATTAGGGTTGCTTACAAGGGCATGCATGGGTAAGATGCTCTTTATAAAAGCATGGGCACTTTGCCAGTCGCTACCCTACTGAAGACATTTTCTTTCTCTTCCCCAGCAACTATTACCTACTGATTGTTAGCGTATAGGCAGCCTGCTTCTGGGTTGCCTAGTAACCTATGATGTCATCGTTTGTTGTTCACCAGGTGTGTGGCAGACGCACCTGGCAGACACGGTTCAGCTACACTGCTGTGCAAGAACTATAAAAAGACTGTCTCTCTCTTGTACTCTCGCTCCTCTCTTGCTCTCTTTCCTCTCTTTGTCAGGGTATTCCCTCTCCCCACCATCTCTCTCTCCCCTTCCCTCTCCATCTCCAGCCAATAAATCTCCTTCAGTGGCATATTTTTAAATATATCCCAACACCTATAGCTCCTGGGGGTTGGGCCGGGGTGGCGTGAACCCCTCCCAGTCCATGGCAGGTGTCTATAGTCCCAGTGTTTTGCAGATAAGCGTAACTGCTAGAAGTCAAGAGTGCTGTGATCATGTCATTTTTGGAGGACGGCATTTCACAACTCTCCACCCTGTCCTCAAGCTGTTACATTTTCCATGCCTTTCTGCCGTGTTCCCAAGTCTTGGAAGGGGTGATGTGCATGTGCCATTGATAGATAAACACTTAATAGTCACTTATCCTCAACACATTGACCAGTTATGAGTCTCTGCAGCAACTGCTGCCCCTATAAAAAGGAGCTTCTCTGACCATAGTTG
The DNA here is from genome assembly GCF_907164565.1 of Psammomys obesus. Taxonomy (NCBI): domain Eukaryota; kingdom Metazoa; phylum Chordata; class Mammalia; order Rodentia; family Muridae; genus Psammomys; species Psammomys obesus. The sequence goes on along the minus strand of NW_026587216.1, from coordinate 38,667,288 downwards.
GCAGCAAAACTGCTCTTTGGGGCTAAGCACAGTTATTTAGAAGACAATTCGACAGGTACATTGTATCCTGTTAGCGAAATAACAGCAGTAGTTTTCTCTTTAGGATATGGTTCTCCCAGCCATGGGCTTTTAACTAAGGTTACACCACCAGTGGCTGGCACTTTTTTTTTTTTTTTTTTTTTTTTGAGACAGGGTTTCTCTATATAGCCTTGGCTGTCCTGGACTCGCTTTGTAGACCAGGCTGGCTTCGAACTCACAGTGATGTGCCTGCCTCTGCCTTCCCAAGTACTGGGATTAAAGGTGAGTGCTACCACTGCCCAGCTATCCCAGAACTTCACGGTAAGATGAAAAAGCATAAGCCAAAGTCACATATACATGTGACCTACTGGTCGCCATAGCTCTTAGGTCGCTGTGATAAAATGTCCATGACCAAGACAACTTATAAGGAAAGAGTTTGTTTGGGATTATGGTTCCAGGGGGGTAAGTGTCTATTGTGGTGGGAAAATCCTGGCAGCCAGTGGCAGGCATTGAGACAGGAAGCTGAGAGCGCACATCTTCAAACTGCAAACATGAAGCAGACACAGATGAAGGGGCTGGAGGCTTTGACCTCCCAAGGAGCACCCCCAGAGATACATCCTCCAGCAAGGCTGCACCCCCTAACCCTCCCCAAAAAGTATCACTGAGAGTTCAAATACCCAAGCCCATGGGAGACATTTCTCATTCAATCACCACAGTAGTTGAACCTGGTCCTTTAACTTACATTGGCCCACAATGGGACCAAAGAATCTAAAACAAAGCCTATATATAAGTTTGTATTTTATGTTGAATGCAATTTCTTGAATACAATAGTGAAGTGAAAAAACTGAGCGCCTTTGTGAGCAGGACTCTGTGTCTTCATCATCGAGAAACCTTAAGTTGACGCATGGTGGGTGGCTGTCTTTAAACTCTCATAAATGTGTAAAAATACTAAAAGCCTAATACCAGGCATGCAGTTTCATGCATCTGTTTTCTCTCATTTCTTAGTGCTCATAAGACGGCCATTCTCTTTCTGGACTCTAGCACAGGACAGTATTGTAATAATCGGAAACGCTGACACCTCAGGCAAGGAAGAGGGATGGCGTTCCTCTGTCGCTGGTCTCAAGACACTCCCTCATCTCAGGCAGCCCATGCTGCCTCTCGCTTCCAAGTGTTTGGATTACAGGGAGGTGTGCTACAAATGACATCTAGACATCAGTGAAGATTGTTGTGTGTGAGCTAAGCTTCTCCCAACTGAAGTACAGCCTCAGCCTAGTTTCCTAATTTCTTCTGCACACGTTCATAAATCTTTTAAAATATCCAAAATGAACGTGCTTTTAGTTTCCTTCCTGAATAGTGCCTGAGCCAGACAGCCCTCCTCTCTGTGCCCTCCACTACTCCCAGCTCATGGTTCAGGCTTTTCCCTTCTTTGTGCTCTTCTCTGGTACATGAGATGATGCCCTCAGCACCCCCCACCCCGCTTTGAATCTGTGCTCTGCTTTCTGGAGAGAAAACTTCACAAAGGCTTCCTAAAATCCCTTCAATGAAGGCTTCCTTTGTTACCATGATTACCACCTTGCTGTGTATTTTGTTATTATTTATGTATCTATCCTTTTTTTTTTCTTTATCACTTTGTATTTTGGAAGTTTTTTAAAGCCAAAACTCACGTCTGTATATGTAACTTTTCTCATCAATGCAACCAAAATACCTGACATTAAAACAAAGACAAAAACAACCCCCCCCCAAACCCCAAAACAACAAAAACTGAGGCAGGAAAGACTTGTTCTGGCTCAGAATTTCCAGGGAGCTGTAGTCCAGGGTGACAGGAAAGGCACGGCGGGAACTCACTGGAGATGACAGCTTGTTTACACGGTGTGAACAAGAGAATTCAGGCTGGAGCCAACACAGGCAGGACCCTCAAAGGCCACAAACACTCCAAACCAAGTGCCTATGGCGACCTTTCCTTCTTCAGTCACAGCCTGTCTTCCCGTCTGTACATCTCTGGTGCTTGGCAGTCACACAGTAGCACACCGTGAGGGGCTGGTTGAGTGACACTGGAATTTCAGGTTTGTTTCCTCAGATGATTCTCTCTCCAGCTCCCCCTCTGGCTTTACAGAATTTAGTTGATTCAAAATCGAAGTATCCCTTATTCCAACCTTCTTTGTGTTTACGTTGATCAAATTAAATCCTTTAATTGATATTTACATGTAAGCACGCTTTTACTGCACAGTGCGCAGCAGATATGCCTTGAAAGCTCAGTGAATTAATGTTGGTAATATTTAAAAATGCGAAATATTTAGGCACGGAATGCAATTTCATCTTCTTGTTAGTAGCAAGGCTTCCCTTCCCCCTTGGTTGTATGTCAAGTAAGCATTCCTTAAGTTATTTATCTTAGAAATATCAATTCGGGGCCAGAGAGATGGCTTAGTGGTTATAAGCTCTGGCTGCTCTTCCAGAGGGCTTGGGTTCAATTCCCAGCCCCAAGTGGCTACTTACACTTGTCTGTAACTTCAGTTTCAGGATGCTCTCACATACACAGGCAAGCAAAACACCAATGAACATAAAACAAGCAAGCAAGCAAGCAAATAAATAGGATATTGCTTTGCTGCAAGAAAGGTTTAAAAAAAGTCACTTTTCCCTATATCAAACTTAACTTCAAAATTCTATGTTGCCGTCTACTACATTAAAAGATAAACTGAGATATATCACTTTTATATACCTTTTTTATTTTTAATAAACACTGTTGTGAGTCGTGGTATTTTTCTTCCACGTGATTCCACTGTCTGTGTTTTGGATGTGTGTATGAGGAGAGGGCTGACTTCTTTCTCTTGTCACCCTATCTCCAACAGCGCATATTCTGTAATTGGCTTTCTAGATTTGCCAAGAGTCTCTTGCCTTTTAACATTCAACATGCCTGACAGAAGTGTTGTATGTTCCAAAAGTAATAAAGCCAGTCACAAGGATAAAATGACATGAAACACATTGGTTTGTTTTGGTTTGGGTGTGGGGTGAGGGGGGAGAGTGTGGCTTGGGTTTTGTTAATTTTTTTTTTTTTTTAGCATGACATCATGTGGTAAAAATGAAAATATTTTCTTCACAGTAACACAACCAAAGAGACGTGATCAATGGCTTGTGCAGGAGCAGCAGAGGAGGGCCGTCCTTGGAGAGGGGCTGGCACGGGCCATCGTGGGATCCTGCTGAAGACCCTCAGATGGGAAGTGGAAGAGAAGAGTTCCCACATCCTGGATCTTAGAGGAACCAGCCTCTGTGTGTACTGTATCAAAAGAGCTGTTCTGAATTCGAGGAAATATTGTTAGACATTAAAGCAACACTCAATTATATTTCATCTTAACTCGCTGTCACCTCTAGCAAAACAGTCAAATCGTCCCAACAATAAATGTCTATGCTTTAGTAATGAAATGTTGATTAGGCATCCTTTAACAATGGTGTTCCATCTGAGCGTCATGATTAAAGCATTACTAAGTGTTCAGGCTGTCTGCACTTAGGTGCTCTCACAGTGCCGAGACGGGCAGACACAGCTGGAAAGCTGGTAACGGGGGAACCAGCAGCAAAATCTTTATGATTTTGTGTGAAGTATTTTAAACCTTTCTTCATCAGTCAATCGGAGTTTTAACAAAAACCCCGGTGAAGGAATGTGGTCCCCTTTGTCACTGTCAACAAAGCATCCCAGGGCCAAAGCAAGTGTCTGTCGTCTGACCTCTACCATGCCAGCCTTTCCTCAGAGCTGTCCCTCAATCAGGAGGACCAGGATGTGGAATGACAGCATGGCCTGAAAGCCAGCAGCATCCGCACAGTCAAAGTCTCCGATCTCACCTGAACCCCTGAGTGTACATCTTAAGGAGGTACAGGGGCTGTCGAGCATCCCACAGTGTGAGACCTCTGGTCCCCCAGCTGTAGCTCAGCCTTCAGGAGTTCCTGCAGCTGTCTGGGTTTATTTGTTAGGGCTCCCAGAACAAGGTGTCACCCTGGATAACTTAAAGCTGTAGGACCTAATTCTCTCCCACTTAATGAGCGTTTGAGCCTGAAACCTAGATGTAGTCAGCCCTGTCGCCTGTGAGATGCTGGCAGAATCCTTTGTAGGCTTTTGCATGCTGCTGTGGTCCCTGGCAAGCCTTGTGTGCTGTCGTGGTGGCTACACCATTCCAGTGTCACCCTATTGTCATCTTGTCTCCATGCTGATGTCTCTTTCTTTCTTTCTTTCTTTTTTTCTTTCTTTCTTTCTTTCTTTCTTTCTTTCTTTCTTTCTTTCTTT
>NW_026587216.1:38661435-38662990 GCF_907164565.1 Psammomys obesus | reverse complement strand
TCTTTCTTTCTTTCTTTCTTTCTTTCTTTCTTTCTTTCTTTCTTTCTCTCTTTCTCTCTTTCTCTCTCTCTTCCTTCCTTCCTTTCACTCCCTCTTTCTCTTTCTTTTCTTCAGAGAGAGTCTCACTGTGTAGTCCAAGATGTTCGCACACTCACTCAGAGGTCAGCCTGCCTCTGACTCCCAAGTGTTAGGATTAGAGATGTGTGTCACAGCATACCCAGCCATGATGTCTTCTTATGAGGAAACTACATCGGATGAACCTGCCTCAGTGTGATCTTATATGCAAGAAGTTTTGCCATGTAAGGTCACATGGCAACAGCAGGGAGATTGGAACATCAGTACATCCTCATGGTGAGTTCAGCTCAACCCTTAGGAGAACCCTCTTCTCATTCCCACAGTGAACTTCCGCTCATGCTCACTGATTACAGGAAGAGCTAACAAACTAGTGACACCAGAGACAACTGTCCCTAACCCCATGTGAGACTTGAGGAAGTGGATGTGAGGAAAATCTGCTTGTGGTTCCCAGGAGGTCCAGCCAGGGTCAGAGAAGAGCAAGTCTTGGGAGCCCAGAGATCAGCTGGTCACCAGCTTCCATTTGGATCCACAGCTCTGGGTTGTGTGGGTAGCAGCCACCAATCACAGACTCAGGGAGATGCAGGTTTGAACCCATGGCATGAACATTAGGAAACAGGTCAGTCCCTACCCTCACTCCCCCGAAATGCTTGGGCAGCAGGATTCAGGAGCAGTACTCGACACTCGCCAGCCCTCACTCCCTGGCCCGGCACACTTCAGATATCCATGTGGGCAAATGATTAGAGGAATCAAGAGAAAAGAGTAAGAGGCGTCCATCTAGGTGCAGGGAAGGAAGAGTTTATTGCTAGGGCTCAGCGCCATGAGGGGCAATTATTTTTATAAAAGCATACACTAATAAATGCTCATAACGTATTGGGTGCCAAGCACCTGTGACTCAGTGTTTTGGAATTTGGGAAATTTGCTGGGTATGGTGGCACATGCCTTTGATCCCAGCACTTGGAGAGACAGAGGCAGGAGGATCTCTGTGAGTTCAAGGCCAGCTTGGTTTACAAAATGAGTCCAAGGCAGTTAAGGCTTCACAGAGAAACCCAGTCTTAGGAAAAACAACAACAAAACAAAAACAAAACAGCTACAACACAAATCAAGCAAACGTAGGGCATTAATATTGGATTGAGAAGTATTTTCTATTCTTGCCAATCAGTCATAAGGGCCTGGAGAGACAGGTCAGTGGATAGACTACTTGCAGAAAAGTGTGAGGCCTGGCTGCAGTTTGGGTGGGCATAACGGCTGCCTGTCATTGTAGTGTTCAGAAGGCAGAGGCAGCGGCCCCTGGCCACACTGGCAAGCCAGAGTAGACATCTCGCACTGTGTTCCATTCCCCTGAGCCACCCAGCCTCATGGAGAGTGACTGAGGAAGACTCCTGGTGTCACCCCCGGGCTGCTACATGCATTCAGGTGTGTTCATAAATATGGAGACACACACACACACACACACACACACACACACACACACACACACACA